>NW_027184799.1:0-229144 GCF_040668555.2 Bombus flavifrons | reverse complement strand
ATACGTATTACGTTATATAAACGTTAACGTAACGTTATATAGTATTACGTTATAACGTATAACGTTATATAGTATTACGTTATAACGTATAACGTTATATAGTATTTCGTTATAACGTTTAACGGTCATATAGTATTACCATATCACGTATAAAGTTATATAGTATTACGGTATAAACGTATATCGTTATATACTATTACGTTATAACGTTATATAGTATTACCATATAACGTATAACGTTATATTAGTATTACGTTATAACGTATAACTTTATATAGTATTACGTTATATCGTATAACGTTATATAGTATTACCATATAACGTAATAACGTTTATATAGTATTAACGTTATAACGTATAACGTTATATACTATTACGTTATAACGTATAACGTTATATAGTATTCACCATATAACGTATAAACGTTATATAGTATTACCAGTATATAACGTATAACGTTATATAGTATTTACGATATAACGTATAACGTTATATAGTATTACGTTTATAACGTATAACGTTATATAGTATTACCTATAAACGTTATAACATTATATAGTATTAACGTTAAGTATAACGTTATAAGTATTATACGTTATAACGTATAACGCTATATAGTATTACGTTATGACGTATAAGGTTATATAGTATTTACCATATAACGTATAACGTTATATAGTATTACTTATAACGATATAAGTATCACCATATAACGTATAACGTTATATAGTATTACGTTATATCGTATAACGTTATATAGTATTACGTTATAACGTATAACGTTATATAGTATTACGTTTATATCGTAATAACGTTATATAGTATTACGTTATAACGTATAACGTTATATAGTATTACGATATAACGTATAACGTTATATAGTATTACGTTATAACGTATAACGTTATATAGTATTACGTTATAACGTATAACGTTATATAGTATTACGTTATAACGTATAACGTTATATAGTATTACGTTATAACGTATAGCGTTATGTAGTATTACGTTATAACGTATAACGTTATATAGTATTACGTTATAACGTATAACGTTATATAGTATTACGTTATATCGTATAACGTTATAGTATTACGTTATAACGTATAAACGTTATATAGTATTACGTTTATATCGTATAACGTTATATAGTATTACGTTTATAACGTATAACGTTATATAGTATTACGATATAAACGTATAACGTTTATATAGTATTGCGTTATAAAGTATAACGTTATATAGTATTACCATATCACGTATAACGTTATATAGTATTACCATATAACGTATAACGTTATATAGTATTACGTTATAACGATATATAGTATCACCATATAACGTATAACGTTTATATAGTATTACGTTATATCGTATAACGTTTATATAGTATTACGTTATAACGTATAGCGTTAGTATTACGTTATAACGTATAACGTTATATAGTATTTACGTTATAACGTATAACGTTTATATAGTAATTACGTTATATCGTATAACGTTATATAGTATTACGTTATAACGTATAACGTTATATAGTATTACGTTATATCGTATAACATTATATAGTTATAACGTTTATAACGTATAACGTTATATAGTATTACGTTATAACGTATAACGTTATATAGTATCACCATGTAACGTATAACGTTATATAGTATTACCATATCACGTATAACGTTATATAGTATTACCATATAACGTATAACGCTATATAGTATTACGTTATAACGTGTAACATTTTATAGTATTACGTTATAAACGTATTACGTTATATAGTATCACCATGTAACGTACAACGTTATATAGTATTACGTTATAACGTATAACGTTATATAGTATTACCATATAACGTATAACGTTTATATAGTATTACCATATAACGTATAACGTTATATAGTATTACGTTATAACGTATAACGTTATATAGTATTACGTTATAAACGTATAACGTTATATAGTATTACGTTATAACGTATAACGTTATATAGTATTACGTTATAACGTATAACGTTATGTAGTATTTCGTTATAACGTTTAACGTCATATAGTATTAACCATATCACGTATAAAGTTATATAGTATTACGGTATAACGTATATCGTTATATACTATTACGTTATAACGTTATATAGTATTACCATATAACGTATAACGTTTATATTGTATTACGTTATAACGTATAACTTTATATAGTATTACGTTATATCGTTATAACGTTATATAGTATTACCATATAAACGTATAACGTTTATATAGTATTACGTTATAACGTATAACGTTATATATTACTATTACGTTATAACGTATAACGTTATTATAGTATCACCATATAACGTATAACGTTATATAGTATTACCATATAAACGTATAACGTTATTATAGTATTACGATATAACGTATAACGTTATATAGTATTACGTTATAACGTATAACGTTATATAGTATTACCATTATAACGTAATAACATTATATAGTATTACGTTATAACGTATAACGTTATATAAGTATAACGTTATAACGTATAACGCTATAGTATACGTTATGACGTATAAGGTTATATAGTATTACCATATAACGTATAACGTTATATAGTATTACGTTATAACGATATATAGTATCACCATATAACGTATAACGTTAATAGTATTACGTTATATCGTATAACGTTATATAGTATTACGTTATAACGTATAACGTTATATAGTATTACGTTATATCGTAATAACGTTATATAGTATTACGTTATAACGTATAACGTTATATAGTATTACGATATAACGGTATAACGTTAAATAGTATTACGTTTATAACGTATAACGTTATATAGTATTACGTATTATAACGTATAACGTTATATAGTATTACGTTATAACGTATAACGTTATATAGAATTACGTTATAACGTATAACATTATATAGTATAACGTTATAACGTATAACATTATATAGTATTACGTTATAACGTATAACGTTATATAGTATCACCATGTAACGTATAACGTTTATATAGTATTACCATATCACGTATAACGTTATATAGTATTACCATATAACGTATAACGCTATATAGTATTACGTTATAACGTGTAACATTTTATAGTATTACGTTATAAACGTATAACGTTATATAGTATCACCATGTAACGTACAAACGTTATATAGTATTACGTTATAACGTATAACGTTATATAGTATTACCCATATAACGTATAACGTTATATAGGTAATTACCATATAACGTATAACGTTATATAGTATTACGTTATAACGTATAACGTTATATAGTATTACGTTTATAACGTATAAACGTTATATAGTATTACGTTATAACGTATAACGTTATATAGTATTACGTTATAACGTATAACGTTATATAGTAATTTCGTTATAACGTTTAACGTCATATAGTATTACCATATCACGTATAAAGTTATATAGTATTACGGTATAACGTATATCGTTATATACTATTACGTTATAACGTTATATAGTATTACCATATAACGTATAACGTTATATAGTATTACGTTATAACGTATAACTTTATATAGTATTACGTTATATTCGTATAACGTTATATAGTATTACCATATAACGTATAACGTTATATAGTATTACGTTATAACGTATAACGTTATATACTATTACGTTATAACGTTATATAGTATTACCATATAACGTATAACGTTATATAGTATTACGTTATAACGTATAACTTTATATAGTATTACGTTATATCGTATAACGTTATATAGTATTACCATATAACGTATAACGTTATATAGTATTACGTTATAACGTATAACGTTATATACTATTACGTTATAACGTATAACGTTATATAGTATCACCATATAACGTATAACGTTATATAGTATTACCATATAACGTATAACGTTATATAGTATTACCATATAACGTATAACGTTATATAGTATTACCATATCACGTATAACGTTATATAGTATTACCATATAACGTATAACGTTATATAGTATTACGTTATAACGATATATAGTATCACCATATAACGTATAACGTTATATAGTAGTACGTTATATCGTATAACGTTATATAGTATTACGTTATAACGTATAACGCTATATAGTATTACGTTATGACGTATAAGGTTATATAGTATTACCATATAACGTATAACGTTATATAGTATTACGTTATAACGATATATAGTATCACCATATAACGTATAACGTTATATAGTATTACGTTATATCGTATAACGTTATATAGTATTACGTTATAACGTATAACGTTATATAGTATTACGTTATATCGTATAACGTTATATAGTATTACGTTATAACGTATAACGTTATATAGTATTACGATATAACGTATAACGTTATATAGTATTACGTTATAACGTATAACGTTATATAGTATTACGTTATAACGTATAACGTTATATAGTATTACGTTATAACGTATAACGTTATATAGAATTACGTTATAACGTATAACATTATATAGTATAACGTTATAACGTATAACATTATATAGTATTACGTTATAACGTATAACGTTATATAGTATCACCATGTAACGTATAACGTTATATAGTATTACCATATCACGTATAACGTTATATAGTATTACCATATAACGTATAACGTTATATAGTATTACGTTATAACGTATAACGTTATATAGTATTACCATATCACGTATAACGTTATATAGTATTACCATATAACGTATAACGTTATATAGTATTACGTTATAACGATATATAGTATCACCATATAACGTATAACGTTATATAGTAGTACGTTATATCGTATAACGTTATATAGTATTACGTTATAACGTATAACGTTATATAGTATTACGTTATATCGTATAACGTTATATAGTATAACGTTATAACGTATAACGTTATATAGTATTACGATATAACGTATAACGTTATATAGTATTACGTTATAACGTATAACGTTATATAGTATTACGTTATAACGTATAACGTTATATAGTATTACGTTATAACGTATAACGTTATGTAGTATTACGTTATAACGTATAACGTTATATAGTATTACGTTATAACGTATAACGTTATATAGTATTACGTTATATCGTATAACGTTATATAGTATTACGCTATAACGTATAACGTATTATAGTATCACCATGTAACGTACAACGTTATATAGTATTACGTTATAACGTATAACGTTATATAGTATTACGTTATAACGTATAACGTTATATAGTATTACGTTATATCGTATAACGTTATATAGTATTACGTTATAACGTATAACGTTATATAGTATTACGATATAACGTATAACGTTATATAGTATTACGTTATAACGTATAACGTTATATAGTATTACGTTATAACGTATAACGTTATATAGTATTAGGTTATGACGTATAACGTTATATAGTATTACCATATAACGTATAACGTTATATAGTATTACGTTATAACGTATAACTTTATATAGTATTACGTTATAACGTATAACGTTATATAGTATTACGATATAACGTATAACGTTATATAGTATTACGTTATAACGTATAACATTATATAGTATAACGTTATAACGTATAACATTATATAGTATTACGTTATAACGTATAACGTTATATAGTATCACCATGTAACGTATAACGTTATATAGTATTACCATATCACGTATAACGTTATATAGTATTACCATATAACGTATAACGTTATATAGTATTACGTTATAACGATATATAGTATCACCATATAACGTATAACGTTATATAGTATTACGTTATATCGTATAACGTTATATAGTATTACGTTATAACGTATAACGTTATATAGTATTACGTTATATCGTATAACGTTATATAGTATTACGTTATAACGTATAACGTTATATAGTATTACGATATAACGTATAACGTTATATAGTATTACGTTATAACGTATAACGTTATATAGTATTACGTTATAACGTATAACGTTATATAGTATTACGTTATAACGTATAACGTTATATAGTATTACGTTATAACGTATAACGTTATATAGTATTACGTTATGACGTATAACGTTATATAGTATCACCATGTAACGTATAACGTTATATAGTATTACCATATCACGTATAACGTTATATAGTATTACCATATAACGTATAACGTTATATAGTATTACGTTATAACGTATAACGTTATATAGTATTACGTTATAACGTATAACGTTATATAGTATTACGTTATAACGTATAACGTTATATAGTATTACGTTATAACGTATAACGTTATATAGTATTTCGTTATAACGTTTAACGTCATATAGTATTACCATATCACGTATAAAGTTATATAGTATTACGGTATAACGTATATCGTTATATACTATTACGTTATAACGTTATATAGTATTACCATATAACGTATAACGTTATATAGTATTACGTTATAACGTATAACTTTATATAGTATTACGTTATATCGTATAACGTTATATAGTATTACCATATAACGTATAACGTTATATAGTATTACGTTATAACGTATAACGTTATATACTATTACGTTATAACGTATAACGTTATATAGTATCACCATATAACGTATAACGTTATATAGTATTACCATATAACGTATAACGTTATATAGTATTACCATATAACGTATAACGTTATATAGTATTACGTTATAACGTATAACGTTATATAGTATTACGATATAACGTATAACGTTATATAGTATTACGTTATAACGTATAACGTTATATAGTATTACGTTATAACGTATAACGTTATATAGTATTACGTTATGACGTATAACGTTATATAGTATTACCATATAACGTATAACGTTATATAGTATTACGTTATAACGATATATAGTATCACCATATAACGTATAACGTTATATAGTATTACGTTATATCGTATAACGTTATATAGTATTACGTTATAACGTATAACGTTATATAGTATTACGTTATATCGTATAACGTTATATAGAATTACGTTATAACGTATAACATTATATAGTATAACGTTATAACGTACAACATTATATAGTATTACGTTATAACGTATAACGTTATATAGTATCACCATGTAACGTATAACGTTATATAGTATTACCATATCACGTATAACGTTATATAATATTACCATATAACGTATAACGTTATATAGTATTACGTTATAACGTGTAACATTTTATAGTATTACGTTATAACGTATAACGTTATATAGTATCACCATGTAACGTACAACGTTATATAGTATTACGTTATAACGTATAACGTTATATAGTATTACCATATAACGTATAACGATATATAGTATTACCATATAACGTATAACGTTATATAGTATTACGTTATAACGTATAACGTTATATAGTATTACGTTATAACGTATAACGTTATATAGTATTACGTTATAACGTATAACGTTATATAGTATTACGTTATAACGTATAACGTTATATAGTATTTCGTTATAACGTTTAACGTTATATAGTATTACCATATCACGTATAAAGTTATATAGTATTACGGTATAACGTATAACGTTATATACTATTACGTTATAACGTTATATAGTATTACCATATAACGTATAACGTTATATAGTATTACGTTATAACGTATAACTTTATATAGTATTACGTTATATCGTATAACGTTATATAGTATTACCATATAACGTATAACGTTATATAGTATTACGTTATAACGTATAACGTTATATACTATTACGTTATAACGTATAACGTTATATACTATTACGTTATAACGTATAACGTTATATAGTATTACCATATAACGTATAACGTTATATAGTATTACCATATAACGTATAACGTTATATAGTATTACCATATCACGTATAACGTTATATAGTATTACCATATAACGTATAACGTTATATAGTATTACGTTATAACGATATATAGTATCACCATATAACGTATAACGTTATATAGTAGTACGTTATATCGTATAACGTTATATAGTATTACGATATAACGTATAACGTTATATAGTATTACGTTATAATGTATAACGTTATATAGTATTACGTTATAACGTATAACGTTATATAGTATTACGTTATAACGTATAACGTTATGTAGTATTACGTTATAACGTATAACGTTATATAGTATTACGTTATAACGTATAACGTTATATAGTATTACGTTATATCGTATAACGTTATATAGTATTACGCTATAACGTATAACGTTATATAGTATCACCATGTAACGTACAACGTTATATAGTATTACGTTATAACGTATAACGTTATATAGTATCACCATGTAACGTATAACGTTATATAGTATTACCATATCACGTATAACGTTATATAGTATTACCATATAACGTATAACGTTATATAGTATTACGTTATAACGTGTAACATTTTATAGTATTACGTTATAACGTATAACGTTATATAGTATCACCATGTAACGTACAACGTTATATAGTATTACGTTATAACGTATAACGTTATATAGTATTACCATATAACGTATAACGATATATAGTATTACCATATAACGTATAACGTTATATAGTATTACGTTATAACGTATAACGTTATATAGTATTACGTTATAACGTATAACGTTATATAGTATTACGTTATAACGTATAACGTTATATAGTATTACGTTATAACGTATAACGTTATATAGTATTTCGTTATAACGTTTAACGTTATATAGTATTACCATATCACGTATAAAGTTATATAGTATTACGGTATAACGTATAACGTTATATACTATTACGTTATAACGTTATATAGTATTACCATATAACGTATAACGTTATATAGTATTACGTTATAACGTATAACTTTATATAGTATTACGTTATATCGTATAACGTTATATAGTATTACCATATAACGTATAACGTTATATAGTATTACGTTATAACGTATAACGTTATATACTATTACGTTATAACGTATAACGTTATATAGTATCACCATATAACGTATAACGTTATATAGTATTACCATATAACGTATAACGTTATATAGTATTACCATATAACGTATAACGTTATATAGTATTACCATATCACGTATAACGTTATATAGTATTACCATATAACGTATAACGTTATATAGTATTACGTTATAACGATATATAGTATCACCATATAACGTATAACGTTATATAGTAGTACGTTATATCGTATAACGTTATATAGTATTACGATATAACGTATAACGTTATATAGTATTACGTTATAACGTATAACGTTATATAGTATTACGTTATAACGTATAACGTTATATAGTATTACGTTATAACGTATAACGTTATGTAGTATTACGTTATAACGTATAACGTTATATAGTATTACGTTATAACGTATAACGTTATATAGTATTACGTTATATCGTATAACGTTATATAGTATTACGCTATAACGTATAACGTTATATAGTATCACCATGTAACGTACAACGTTATATAGTATTACGTTATAACGTATAACGTTATATAGTATTACGTTATAACGTATAACGTTATATAGTATTACGTTATATCGTATAACGTTATATAGTATTACGTTATAACGTATAACGTTATATAGTATTACCATATAACGTATAACGTTATATAGTATTACGTTATAACGTATAACTTTATATAGTATTACGTTATAACGTATAACGTTATATAGTATTACGATATAACGTATAACGTTATATAGTATTACGTTATAACGTATAACATTATATAGTATAACGTTATAACGTATAACATTATATAGTATTACGTTATAACGTATAACGTTATATAGTATCACCATGTAACGTATAACGTTATATAGTATTACCATATCACGTATAACGTTATATAGTATTACCATATAACGTATAACGTTATATAGTATTACGTTATAACGATATATAGTATCACCATATAACGTATAACGTTATATAGTATTACGTTATATCGTATAACGTTATATAGTATTACGTTATAACGTATAACGTTATATAGTATTACGTTATATCGTATAACGTTATATAGTATTACGTTATAACGTATAACGTTATATAGTATTACGATATAACGTATAACGTTATATAGTATTACGTTATAACGTATAACGTTATATAGTATTACGTTATAACGTATAACGTTATATAGTATTACGTTATAACGTATAACGTTATATAGAATTACGTTATAACGTATAACATTATATAGTATAACGTTATAACGTATAACATTATATAGTATTACGTTATAACGTATAACGTTATATAGTATCACCATGTAACGTATAACGTTATATAGTATTACCATATCACGTATAACGTTATATAGTATCACCATATAACGTATAACGTTATATAGTATTACCATATAACGTATAACGTTATATAGTATTACCATATAACGTATAACGTTATATAGTATTACCATATCACGTATAACGTTATATAGTATTACCATATAACGTATAACGTTATATAGTATTACGTTATAACGATATATAGTATCACCATATAACGTATAACGTTATATAGTATTACGTTATATCGTATAACGTTATATAGTATTACGTTATAACGTATAACGTTATATAGTATTACGTTATATCGTATAACGTTATATAGTATTACGTTATAACGTATAACGTTATATAGTATTACGATATAACGTATAACGTTATATAGTATTACGTTATAACGTATAACGTTATATAGTATTACGTTATAACGTATAACGTTATATAGTATTACGTTATAACGTATAACGTTATGTAGTATTACGTTATAACGTATAACGTTATATAGTATTACGTTATAACGTATAACGTTATATAGTATTACGTTATATCGTATAACGTTATATAGTATTACGCTATAACGTATAACGTTATATAGTATCACCATGTAACGTACAACGTTATATAGTATTACGTTATAACGTATAACGTTATATAGTATTACGTTATAACGTATAACGTTATATAGTATTACGTTATATCGTATAACGTTATATAGTATTACGTTATAACGTATAACGTTATATAGTATTACGATATAACGTATAACGTTATATAGTATTACGTTATAACGTATAACGTTATATAGTATTACGTTATAACGTATAACGTTATATAGTATTACGTTATGACGTATAACGTTATATAGTATTACCATATAACGTATAACGTTATATAGTATTACGTTATAACGATATATAGTATCACCATATAACGTATAACGTTATATAGTATTACGTTATATCGTATAACGTTATATAGTATTACGTTATAACGTATAACGTTATATAGTATTACGTTATAACGTATAACGTTATATAGTATTACGTTATAACGTATAACGTTATATAGTATTACGTTATAACGTATAACGTTATATAGTATTACGTTATATCGTATAACGTTATATAGTATTACGTTATAACGTATAACGTTATATAGTATTACGATATAACGTATAACGTTATATAGTATTACGTTATAACGTATAACGTTATATAGTATTACGTTATAACGCATAACGTTATATAGTATTACGTTATAACGTATAACGTTATATAGTATTACGTTATAACGTATAACGTTATATAGTATTACGTTATATCGTATAACGTTATATAGTATTACGTTATAACGTATAACGTTATATAGTATTACGATATAACGTATAACGTTATATAGTATTACGTTATAACGCATAACGTTATATAGTATTACGTTATATCGTATAACGTTATATAGTATTACGTTATAACGTATAACGTTATATAGTATTACGTTATATCGTATAACGTTATATAGTATTACGCTATAACGTATAACGTTATATAGTATCACCATGTAACGTACAACGTTATATAGTATTACGTTATAACGTATAACGTTATATAGTATTACGTTATAACGTATAACGTTATATAGTATTACGTTATATCGTATAACGTTATATAGTATTACGTTATAACGTATAACGTTATATAGTATTACGATATAACGTATAACGTTATATAGTATTACGTTATAACGTATAACGTTATATAGTATTACGTTATAACGTATAACGTTATATAGTATTACGTTATGACGTATAACGTTATATAGTATTACCATATAACGTATAACGTTATATAGTATTACGTTATAACGATATATAGTATCACCATATAACGTATAACGTTATATAGTATTACGTTATATCGTATAACGTTATATAGTATTACGTTATAACGTATAACGTTATATAGTATTACGTTATAACGTATAACGTTATATAGTATTACGTTATAACGTATAACGTTATATAGTATTACGTTATAACGTATAACGTTATATAGTATTACGTTATATCGTATAACGTTATATAGTATTACGTTATAACGTATAACGTTATATAGTATTACGATATAACGTATAACGTTATATAGTATTACGTTATAACGTATAACGTTATATAGTATTACGTTATAACGCATAACGTTATATAGTATTACGTTATAACGTATAACGTTATATAGAATTACGTTATAACGTATAACATTATATAGTATTACGTTATAACGTATAACATTATATAGTATTACGTTATAACGTATAACGTTATATAGTATCACCATGTAACGTATAACGTTATATAGTATTACCATATCACGTATAACGTTATATAGTATTACCATATAACGTATAACGTTATATAGTATTACGTTATAACGATATATAGTATCACCATATAACGTATAACGTAATATAGTATTACGTTATATCGTATAACGTTATATAGTATTAGGTTATAACGTATAACGTTATATAGTATTACGTTATAACGTATAACGTTATATAGAATTACGTTATAACGTATAACATTATATAGTATTACGTTATAACGTATAACATTATATAGTATGACGTTATAACGTATAACGTTATATAGTATCACCATGTAACGTATAACGTTATATAGTATTACCATATAACGTATAACGTTATATAGTATTACCATATAACGTACTACGTTATATAGTATTACGTTATAACGTATAACGTTATATAGTATTACCATATAACGTATAACGTTATATAGTATTACGTTATAACGATATATAGTATCACCATATAACGTATAACGTAATATAGTATTACGTTATATCGTATAACGTTATATAGTATTAGGTTATAACGTATAACGTTATATAGTATCACCATGTAACGTATAACGTTATATAGTATCACCATGTAACGTATAACGTTATATAGTATCACCATGTAACGGATAACGTTATATAGTATTACGTTATAACGTATAACGTTATATAGTATGACGTTATAACGTATAACGTTATATAGTATCACCATGTAACGTATAACGTTATATAGTATTACCATATAACGTATAACGTTATATAGTATTACCATATAACGTACAACGTTATATAGTATTACGTTATAACGTATAACGTTATATAGTATTACCATATAACGTATAACGTTATATAGTATTACCATATAACGTATAACGTTATATAGTATTACGTTATAACGTATAACGTTATATAGTATTACGTTATAACGTATAACGTTATATAGTATTACGTTATAACGTATAACGTTATATAGTATTACGTTATAACGTATAACGTTATATAGTATTACGTTATAACGTTTAACGTTATATAGTATTACCATATCACGTATAAAGTTATATAGTATTACGGTATAACGTATAACGTTATATACTATTACGTTATAACGTTATATAGTATTACCATATAACGTATAACGTTATATAGTATTACGTTATAACGTATAACTTTATATAGTATTACGTTATATCGTATAACGTTATATAGTATTACCATATAACGTATAACGTTATATAGTATTACGTTATAACGTATAACGTTATATACTATTACGTTATAACGTATAACGTTATATAGTATCACCATATAACGTATAACGTTATATAGTATTACCATATAACGTATAACGTTATATAGTATTACCATATAACGTATAACGTTATATAGTATTACCATATCACGTATAACGTTATATAGTATTACCATATAACGTATAACGTTATATAGTATTACGTTATAACGATATATAGTATCACCATATAACGTATAACGTTATATAGTATTACGTTATATCGTATAACGTTATATAGAATTACGTTATAACGTATAACGTTATATAGTATTACGATATAACGTATAACGTTATATAGTATTACGTTATAACGTATAACGTTATATAGTATTACCATATAACGTATAACATTATATAGTATTACGTTATAACGTATAACGTTATATAGTATCACCATGTAACGTATAACGTTATATAGTATTACCATATCACGTATAACGTTATATAGTATTACCATATAACGTATAACGTTATATAGTATTACGTTATAACGATATATAGTATCACCATATAACGTATAACGTTATATAGTATTACGTTATATCGTATAACGTTATATAGTATTACGTTATAACGTATAACGTTATATAGTATTACGTTATATCGTATAACGTTATATAGTATTACGTTATAACGTATAACGTTATATAGTATTACGATATAACGTATAACGTTATATAGTATTACGTTATAACGTATAACGTTATATAGAATTACGTTATAACGTATAACATTATATAGTATAACGTTATAACGTATAACATTATATAGTATTACGTTATAACGTATAACGTTATATAGTATCACCATGTAACGTATAACGTTATATAGTATTACCATATCACGTATAACGTTATATAGTATCACCATATAACGTATAACGTTATATAGTATTACCATATAACGTATAACGTTATATAGTATTACCATATAACGTATAACGTTATATAGTATTACCATATCACGTATAACGTTATATAGTATTACCATATAACGTATAACGTTATATAGTATTACGTTATAACGATATATAGTATCACCATATAACGTATAACGTTATATAGTATTACATTATATCGTATAACGTTATATAGTATTACGTTATAACGTATAACGTTATATAGTATTACGTTATATCGTATAACGTTATATAGTATTACGTTATAACGTATAACGTTATATAGTATTACGATATAACGTATAACGTTATATAGTATTACGTTATAACGTATAACGTTATATAGTATTACGTTATATCGCATAACGTTATATAGTATTACGTTATAACGTATAACGTTATATAGTATTACGATATAACGTATAACGTTATATAGTATTACGTTATAACGTATAACGTTATATAGTATTACGTTATAACGTATAACGTTATATAGTATTACGTTATGACGTATAACGTTATATAGTATTACCATATAACGTATAACGTTATATAGTATTACGTTATAACGATATATAGTATCACCATATAACGTATAACGTTATATAGTATTACGTTATATCGTATAACGTTATATAGTATTACGTTATAACGTATAACGTTATATAGTATTACGTTATAACGTATAACGTTATATAGTATTACGTTATAACGTATAACGTTATATAGTATAACGTTATAACGTATAACATTATATAGTATTACGTTATAACGTATAACGTTATATAGTATCACCATGTAACGTATAACGTTATATAGTATTACCATATCACGTATAACGTTATATAGTATCACCATATAACGTATAACGTTATATAGTATTACCATATAACGTATAACGTTATATAGTATTACCATATAACGTATAACGTTATATAGTATTACCATATCACGTATAACGTTATATAGTATTACCATATAACGTATAACGTTATATAGTATTACGTTATAACGATATATAGTATCACCATATAACGTATAACGTTATATAGTATTACGTTATATCGTATAACGTTATATAGTATTACGTTATAACGTATAACGTTATATAGTATTACGTTATATCGTATAACGTTATATAGTATTACGTTATAACGTATAACGTTATATAGTATTACGATATAACGTATAACGTTATATAGTATTACGTTATAACGTATAACGTTATATAGTATTACGTTATATCGCATAACGTTATATAGTATTACGTTATAACGTATAACGTTATATAGTATTACGATATAACGTATAACGTTATATAGTATTACGTTATAACGTATAACGTTATATAGTATTACGTTATAACGTATAACGTTATATAGTATTACGTTATGACGTATAACGTTATATAGTATTACCATATAACGTATAACGTTATATAGTATTACGTTATAACGATATATAGTATCACCATATAACGTATAACGTTATATAGTATTACGTTATATCGTATAACGTTATATAGTATTACGTTATAACGTATAACGTTATATAGTATTACGTTATAACGTATAACGTTATATAGTATTACGTTATAACGTATAACGTTATATAGTATTACGTTATAACGTATAACGTTATATAGTATTACGTTATATCGTATAACGTTATATAGTATTACGTTATAACGTATAACGTTATATAGTATTACGATATAACGTACAACGTTATATAGTATTACGTTATAACGTATAACGTTATATAGTATTACGTTATAACGTATAACGTTATATAGTATTACGTTATATCGTATAACGTTATATAGTATTACGTTATATCGTATAACGTTATATAGTATTACGATATAACGTATAACGTTATATAGTATTACGTTATAACGTATAACGTTATATAGTATTACGTTATAACGTATAACGTTATATAGTATTACGTTATAACGTATAACGTTATATAGAATTACGTTATAACGTATAACATTATATAGTATTACGTTATAACGTATAACATTATATAGTATTACGTTATAACGTATAACGTTATATAGTATCACCATGTAACGTATAACGTTATATAGTATTACCATATCACGTATAACGTTATATAGTATTACCATATAACGTATAACGTTATATAGTATTACGTTATAACGATATATAGTATCACCATATAACGTATAACGTAATATAGTATTACGTTATATCGTATAACGTTATATAGTATTAGGTTATAACGTATAACGTTATATAGTATTACGTTATAACGTATAACGTTATATAGTATGACGTTATAACGTATAACGTTATATAGTATCACCATGTAACGTATAACGTTATATAGTATTACCATATAACGTATAACGTTATATAGTATTACCATATAACGTATAACGTTATATAGTATTACGTTATAACGTATAACGTTATATAGTATTACGTTATAACGTATAACGTTATATAGTATTACGTTATAACGTATAACGTTATATAGTATTACGTTATATCGTATAACGTTATATAGTATTACGTTATAACGTATAACTTTATATAGTATTACGTTATAACGTATAACGTTATATAGTATTACGTTATAACGTATAACGTTATATAGTATTACGTTATAACGTATAACGTTATATAGAATTACGTTATAACGTATAACATTATATAGTATAACGTTATAACGTATAACATTATATAGTATTACGTTATAACGTATAACGTTATATAGTATCACCATGTAACGTATAACGTTATATAGTATTACCATATCACGTATAACGTTATATAGTATTACCATATAACGTATAACGTTATATAGTATTACGTTATAACGTGTAACATTTTATAGTATTACGTTATAACGTATAACGTTATATAGTATCACCATGTAACGTACCACGTTATATAGTATTACGTTATAACGTATAACGTTATATAGTATTACGTTATAACGTATAACGTTATATAGTATTACGTTATAACGTTTAACGTTATATAGTATTACCATATCACGTATAAAGTTATATAGTATTACGGTATAACGTATAACGTTATATACTATTACGTTATAACGTTATATAGTATTACCATATAACGTATAACGTTATATAGTATTACGTTATAACGTATAACTTTATATAGTATTACGTTATATCGTATAACGTTATATAGTATTACCATATAACGTATAACGTTATATAGTATTACGTTATAACGTATAACGTTATATACTATTACGTTATAACGTATAACGTTATATAGTATCACCATATAACGTATAACGTTATATAGTATTACCATATCACGTATAACGTTATATAGTATTACCATATAACGTATAACGTTATATAGTATTACGTTATAACGATATATAGTATCACCATATAACGTATAACGTTATATAGTATTACGTTATATCGTATAACGTTATATAGTATTACGTTATAACGTATAACGTTATATAGTATTACGTTATATCGTATAACGTTATATAGTATTACGTTATAACGTATAACGTTATATAGTATTACGATATAACGTATAACGTTATATAGTATTACGTTATAACGTATAACGTTATATAGTATTACGTTATAACGTATAACGTTATATAGTATTACGTTATAACGTATAACGTTATATAGAATTACGTTATAACGTATAACATTATATAGTATAACGTTATAACGTATAACATTATATAGTATTACGTTATAACGTATAACGTTATATAGTATCACCATGTAACGTATAACGTTATATAGTATTACCATATCACGTATAACGTTATATAGTATCACCATATAACGTATAACGTTATATAGTATTACCATATAACGTATAACGTTATATAGTATTACGTTATAACGATATATAGTATCACCATATAACGTATAACGTTATATAGTATTACGTTATATCGTATAACGTTATATAGTATTACGTTATAACGTATAACGTTATATAGTATTACGTTATATCGTATAACGTTATATAGTATTACGTTATAACGTATAACGTTATATAGTATTACGATATAACGTATAACGTTATATAGTATTACGTTATAACGTATAACGTTATATAGTATTACGTTATATCGCATAACGTTATATAGTATTACGTTATAACGTATAACGTTATATAGTATTACGATATAACGTATAACGTTATATAGTATTACGTTATAACGTATAACGTTATATAGTATTACGTTATAACGTATAACGTTATATAGTATTACGTTATGACGTATAACGTTATATAGTATTACCATATAACGTATAACGTTATATAGTATTACGTTATAACGTATAACGTTATATAGTATTACGTTATAACGTATAACGTTATGTAGTATTACGTTATAACGTATAACGTTATATAGTATTACGTTATAACGTATAACGTTATATAGTATTACGTTATATCGTATAACGTTATATAGTATTACGCTATAACGTATAACGTTATATAGTATCACCATGTAACGTACAACGTTATATAGTATTACGTTATAACGTATAACGTTATATAGTATTACGTTATAACGTATAACGTTATATAGTATTACGTTATATCGTATAACGTTATATAGTATTACGTTATAACGTATAACGTTATATAGTATTACGATATAACGTATAACGTTATATAGTATTACGTTATAACGTATAACGTTATATAGTATTACGTTATAACGTATAACGTTATATAGTATTACGTTATGACGTATAACGTTATATAGTATTACCATATAACGTATAACGTTATATAGTATTACGTTATAACGATATATAGTATCACCATATAACGTATAACGTTATATAGTATTACGTTATATCGTATAACGTTATATAGTATTACGTTATAACGTATAACGTTATATAGTATTACGTTATAACGTATAACGTTATATAGTATTACGTTATAACGTATAACGTTATATAGTATTACGTTATAACGTATAACGTTATATAGTATTACGTTATATCGTATAACGTTATATAGTATTACGTTATAACGTATAACGTTATATAGTATTACGATATAACGTATAACGTTATATAGTATTACGTTATAACGTATAACGTTATATAGTATTACGTTATAACGCATAACGTTATATAGTATTACGTTATAACGTATAACGTTATATAGTATTACGTTATAACGTATAACGTTATATAGTATTACGTTATATCGTATAACGTTATATAGTATTACGTTATAACGTATAACGTTATATAGTATTACGATATAACGTATAACGTTATATAGTATTACGTTATAACGCATAACGTTATATAGTATTACGTTATATCGTATAACGTTATATAGTATTACGTTATAACGTATAACGTTATATAGTATTACGTTATATCGTATAACGTTATATAGTATTACGTTATAACGTATAACGTTATATAGTATTACGATATAACGTATAACGTTATATAGTATTACGTTATAACGTATAACGTTATATAGTATTACGTTATAACGTATAACGTTATATAGTATTACGTTATAACGTATAACGTTATGTAGTATTACGTTATAACGTATAACGTTATATAGTATTACGTTATAACGTATAACGTTATATAGTATTACGTTATATCGTATAACGTTATATAGTATTACGCTATAACGTATAACGTTATATAGTATCACCATGTAACGTACAACGTTATATAGTATTACGTTATAACGTATAACGTTATATAGTATTACGTTATAACGTATAACGTTATATAGTATTACGTTATATCGTATAACGTTATATAGTATTACGTTATAACGTATAACGTTATATAGTATTACGATATAACGTATAACGTTATATAGTATTACGTTATAACGTATAACGTTATATAGTATTACGTTATAACGTATAACGTTATATAGTATTACGTTATGACGTATAACGTTATATAGTATTACCATATAACGTATAACGTTATATAGTATTACGTTATAACGATATATAGTATCACCATATAACGTATAACGTTATATAGTATTACGTTATATCGTATAACGTTATATAGTATTACGTTATATCGTATAACGTTATATAGTATTACGTTATAACGTATAACGTTATATAGTATTACGATATAACGTATAACGTTATATAGTATTACGTTATAACGTATAACGTTATATAGTATTACGTTATAACGCATAACGTTATATAGTATTACGTTATAACGTATAACGTTATATAGTATTACGATATAACGTATAACGTTATATAGTATTACGTTATAACGTATAACGTTATATAGTATTACGTTATAACGTATAACGTTATATAGTATTACGTTATAACGTATAACGTTATGTAGTATTACGTTATAACGTATAACGTTATATAGTATTACGTTATAACGTATAACGTTATATAGTATTACGTTATATCGTATAACGTTATATAGTATTACGCTATAACGTATAACGTTATATAGTATCACCATGTAACGTACAACGTTATATAGTATTACGTTATAACGTATAACGTTATATAGTATTACGTTATAACGTATAACGTTATATAGTATTACGTTATATCGTATAACGTTATATAGTATTACGTTATAACGTATAACGTTATATAGTATTACGATATAACGTATAACGTTATATAGTATTACGTTATAACGTATAACGTTATATAGTATTACGTTATAACGTATAACGTTATATAGTATTACGTTATGACGTATAACGTTATATAGTATTACCATATAACGTATAACGTTATATAGTATTACGTTATAACGATATATAGTATCACCATATAACGTATAACGTTATATAGTATTACGTTATATCGTATAACGTTATATAGTATTACGTTATATCGTATAACGTTATATAGTATTACGTTATAACGTATAACGTTATATAGTATTACGATATAACGTATAACGTTATATAGTATTACGTTATAACGTATAACGTTATATAGTATTACGTTATAACGCATAACGTTATATAGTATTACGTTATAACGTATAACGTTATATAGTATTACGTTATAACGTATAACGTTATATAGTATTACGTTATATCGTATAACGTTATATAGTATTACGTTATAACGTATAACGTTATATAGTATTACGATATAACGTATAACGTTATATAGTATTACGTTATAACGCATAACGTTATATAGTATTACGTTATATCGTATAACGTTATATAGTATTACGTTATAACGTATAACGTTATATAGTATTACGTTATATCGTATAACGTTATATAGTATTACGTTATAACGTATAACGTTATATAGTATTACGATATAACGTATAACGTTATATAGTATTACGTTATAACGTATAACGTTATATAGTATTACGTTATAACGTATAACGTTATATAGTATTACGTTATAACGTATAACGTTATATAGTATTACGTTATATCGTATAACGTTATATAGTATTACGCTATAACGTATAACGTTATATAGTATCACCATGTAACGTACAACGTTATATAGTATTACGTTATAACGTATAACGTTATATAGTATTACCATATAACGTATAACGTTATATAGTATTACGTTATAACGATATATAGTATCACCATATAACGTATAACGTAATATAGTATTACGTTATATCGTATAACGTTATATAGTATTAGGTTATAACGTATAACGTTATATAGTATCACCATGTAACGTATAACGTTATATAGTATTACCATATAACGTATAACGTTATATAGTATTACCATATAACGTACTACGTTATATAGTATTACGTTATAACGTATAACGTTATATAGTATTACCATATAACGTATAACGTTATATAGTATTACGTTATAACGATATATAGTATCACCATATAACGTATAACGTAATATAGTATTACGTTATATCGTATAACGTTATATAGTATTAGGTTATAACGTATAACGTTATATAGTATCACCATGTAACGTATAACGTTATATAGTATCACCATGTAACGTATAACGTTATATAGTATCACCATGTAACGTATAACGTTATATAGTATCACCATGTAACGGATAACGTTATATAGTATGACGTTATAACGTATAACGTTATATAGTATCACCTTGTAACGTATAACGTTATATAGTATTACCATATAACGTATAACGTTATATAGTATTACCATATAACGTACAACGTTATATAGTATTACGTTATAACGTATAACGTTATATAGTATTACCATATAACGTATAACGTTATATAGTATTACCATATAACGTATAACGTTATATAGTATTACGTTATAACGTATAACGTTATATAGTATTACGTTATAACGTATAACGTTATATAGTATTACGTTATAACGTATAACGTTATATAGTATTACGTTATAACGTATAACGTTATATAGTATTACGTTATAACGTTTAACGTTATATAGTATTACCATATCACGTATAAAGTTATATAGTATTACGGTATAACGTATAACGTTATATACTATTACGTTATAACGTTATATAGTATTACCATATAACGTATAACGTTATATAGTATTACGTTATAACGTATAACTTTATATAGTATTACGTTATATCGTATAACGTTATATAGTATTACCATATAACGTATAACGTTATATAGTATTACGTTATAACGTATAACGTTAAATACTATTACGTTATAACGTATAACGTTATATAGTATCACCATATAACGTATAACGTTATATAGTATTACCATATAACGTATAACGTTATATAGTATTACCATATAACGTATAACGTTATATAGTATTACCATATCACGTATAACGTTATATAGTATTACGTTATATCGTATAACGTTATATAGAATTACGTTATAACGTATAACGTTATATAGTATTACGATATAACGTATAACGTTATATAGTATTACGTTATAACGTATAACGTTATATAGTATTACCATATAACGTATAACATTATATAGTATTACGTTATAACGTATAACGTTATATAGTATCACCATGTAACGTATAACGTTATATAGTATTACCATATCACGTATAACGTTATATAGTATTACCATATAACGTATAACGTTATATAGTATTACGTTATAACGATATATAGTATCACCATATAACGTATAACGTTATATAGTATTACGTTATATCGTATAACGTTATATAGTATTACGTTATATCGTATAACGTTATATAGTATTACGTTATAACGTATAACGTTATATAGTATTACGATATAACGTATAACGTTATATAGTATTACGTTATAACGTATAACGTTATATAGAATTACGTTATAACGTATAACATTATATAGTATAACGTTATAACGTATAACATTATATAGTATTACGTTATAATGTATAACGTTATATAGTATCACCATGTAACGTATAACGTTATATAGTATTACCATATCACGTATAACGTTATATAGTATCACCATATAACGTATAACGTTATATAGTATTACCATATAACGTATAACGTTATATAGTATTTCCATATAACGTATAACGTTATATAGTATTACCATATAACGTATAACGTTATATAGTATTACGTTATAACGTATAACGTTATATAGTATTACCATATAACGTATAACATTATATAGTATTACGTTATAACGTATAACGTTATATAGTATCACCATGTAACGTACAACGTTATATAGTATTACGTTATAACGTATAACGTTATATAGTATTACCATATAACGTATAACGTTATATAGTATTACGTTATAACGATATATAGTATCACCATATAACGTATAACGTAATATAGTATTACGTTATATCGTATAACGTTATATAGTATTAGGTTATAACGTATAACGTTATATAGTATCACCATGTAACGTATAACGTTATATAGTATTACCATATAACGTATAACGTTATATAGTATTACCATATAACGTACTACGTTATATAGTATTACGTTATAACGTATAACGTTATATAGTATTACCATATAACGTATAACGTTATATAGTATTACGTTATAACGATATATAGTATCACCATATAACGTATAACGTAATATAGTATTACGTTATATCGTATAACGTTATATAGTATTAGGTTATAACGTATAACGTTATATAGTATCACCATGTAACGTATAACGTTATATAGTATCACCATGTAACGTATAACGTTATATAGTATCACCATGTAACGGATAACGTTATATAGTATTACGTTATAACGTATAACGTTATATAGTATGACGTTATAACGTATAACGTTATATAGTATCACCTTGTAACGTATAACGTTATATAGTATTACCATATAACGTATAACGTTATATAGTATTGCCATATAACGTACAACGTTATATAGTATTACGTTATAACGTATAACGTTATATAGTATTACCATATAACGTATAACGTTATATAGTATTACCATATAACGTATAACGTTATATAGTATTACGTTATAACGTATAACGTTATATAGTATTACGTTATAACGTATAACGTTATATAGTATTACGTTATAACGTATAACGTTATATAGTATTACGTTATAACGTATAACGTTATATAGTATTACGTTATAACGTTTAACGTTATATAGTATTACCATATCACGTATAAAGTTATATAGTATTACGGTATAACGTATAACGTTATATACTATTACGCTATAACGTTATATAGTATTACCATATAACGTATAACGTTATATAGTATTACGTTATAACGTATAACTTTATATAGTATTACGTTATATCGTATAACGTTATATAGTATTACCATATAACGTATAACGTTATATAGTATTACGTTATAACGTATAACGTTATATACTATTACGTTATAACGTATAACGTTATATAGTATCACCATATAACGTATAACGTTATATAGTATTACCATATAACGTATAACGTTATATAGTATTACCATATAACGTATAACGTTATATAGTATTACCATATCACGTATAACGTTATATAGTATTACCATATAACGTATAACGTTATATAGTATTACGTTATAACGATATATAGTATTACCATATCACGTATAACGTTATATAGTATTACCATATAACGTATAACGTTATATAGTATTACGTTATAACGATATATAGTATCACCATATAACGTATAACGTTATATAGTATTACGTTATATCGTATAACGTTATATAGTATTACGTTATAACGTATAACGTTATATAGTATTACGTTATATCGTATAACGTTATATAGTATTACGTTATAACGTATAACGTTATATAGTATTACGATATAACGTATAACGTTATATAGTATTACGTTATAACGTATAACGTTATATAGAATTACGTTATAACGTATAACATTATATAGTATAACGTTATAACGTATAACATTATATAGTATTACGTTATAATGTATAACGTTATATAGTATCACCATGTAACGTATAACGTTATATAGTATTACCATATCACGTATAACGTTATATAGTATTACCATATAACGTATAACGTTATATAGTATTACCATATAACGTATAACGTTATATAGTATTTCCATATAACGTATAACGTTATATAGTATTACCATATCACGTATAACGTTATATAGTATTACCATATAACGTATAACGTTATATAGTATTACGTTATAACGATATATAGTATCACCATATAACGTATAACGTTATATAGTATTACGTTATATCGTATAACGTTATATAGTATTACGTTATAACGTATAACGTTATATAGTATTACGTTATATCGTATAACGTTATATAGTATTACGTTATAACGTATAACGTTATATAGTATTACGATATAACGTATAACGTTATATAGTATTACGTTATAACGTATAACGTTATAAAGTATTACGTTATATCGTATAACGTTATATAGTATTACGTTATAACGTATAACGTTATATAGTATTACGATATAACGTATAACGTTATATAGTATTACGTTATAACGTATAACGTTATATAGTATTACGTTATAACGTATAACGTTATATAGTATTACGTTATGACGTATAACGTTATATAGTATTACCATATAACGTATAACGTTATATAGTATTACGTTATAACGATATATAGTATCACCATATAACGTATAACGTTATATAGTATTACGTTATATCGTATAACGTTATATAGTATTACGTTATAACGTATAACGTTATATAGTATTACGTTATAACGTATAACGTTATATAGTATTACGTTATAACGTATAACGTTATATAGTATTACGTTATAACGTATAACGTTATATAGTATTACGTTATATCGTATAACGTTATATAGTATTACGTTATAACGTATAACGTTATATAGTATTACGATATAACGTATAACGTTATATAGTATTACGTTATAACGTATAACGTTATATAGTATTACGTTATAACGTATAACGTTATATAGTATTACGTTATATCGTATAACGTTATATAGTATTACGTTATAACGTATAACGTTATATAGTATTACGATATAACGTATAACGTTATATAGTATTACGTTATAACGTATAACGTTATATAGTATTACGTTATAACGTATAACGTTATATAGTATTACGTTATAACGTATAACGTTATATAGAATTACGTTATAACGTATAACATTATATAGTATAACGTTATAACGTATAACATTATATAGTATTACGTTATAACGTATAACGTTATATAGTATCACCATGTAACGTATAACGTTATATAGTATTACCATATCACGTATAACGTTATATAGTATTACCATATAACGTATAACGTTATATAGTATTACGTTATAACGTGTAACATTTTATAGTATTACGTTATAACGTATAACGTTATATAGTATCACCATGTAACGTACCACGTTATATAGTATTACGTTATAACGTATAACGTTATATAGTATTGCGTTATAACGTATAACGTTATATAGTATTACGTTATAACGTTTAACGTTATATAGTATTACCATATCACGTATAAAGTTATATAGTATTACGGTATAACGTATAACGTTATATACTATTACGTTATAACGTTATATAGTATTACCATATAACGTATAACGTTATATAGTATTACCATATAACGTATAACGTTATATAGTATTACGTTATAACGTATAACTTTATATAGTATTACGTTATATCGTATAACGTTATATAGTATTACCATATAACGTATAACGTTATATAGTATTACGTTATAACGTATAACGTTATATACTATTACGTTATAACGTATAACGTTATATAGTATCACCATATAACGTATAACGTTATATAGTATTACCATATCACGTATAACGTTATATAGTATTACCATATAACGTATAACGTTATATAGTATTACGTTATAACGATATATAGTATCACCATATAACGTATAACGTAATATAGTATTACGTTATATCGTATAACGTTATATAGTATTAGGTTATAACGTATAACGTTATATAGTATTACGTTATAACGTATAACGTTATATAGTATGACGTTATAACGTATAACGTTATATAGTATCACCATATCACGTATAACGTTATATAGTATTACGTTATAACGTATAACGTTATATAGTATTACGTTATAACGTATAACGTTATATAGTATTACGATATAACGTATAACGTTATATAGTATTACGTTATAACGTATAACGTTATATAGTATTACGTTATAACGTATAACGTTATATAGTATTACGTTATATCGTATAACGTTATATAGTATTACGTTATAACGTATAACGTTATATAGTATTACGTTATAACGTATAACGTTATATAGTATTACGTTATAACGTATA
Organism: Bombus flavifrons; assembly: GCF_040668555.2. Lineage (NCBI taxonomy): Eukaryota > Metazoa > Arthropoda > Insecta > Hymenoptera > Apidae > Bombus > Bombus flavifrons. Next base: position 200,465 of record NW_027184799.1, on the reverse strand, counting down.
ACGTTATATAGTATTACGTTATAACGTATAACGTTATATAGAATTACGTTATAACGTATAACATTATATAGTATAACGTTATAACGTATAACATTATATAGTATTACGTTATAACGTATAACGTTATATAGTATCACCATGTAACGTATAACGTTATATAGTATTACGTTATAACGTATAACGTTATATAGTATTACGTTATATCGTATAACGTAATATAGTATTACGTTATATCGTATAACGTTATATAGTATTAGGTTATAACGTATAACGTTATATAGTATCACCATGTAACGTATAACGTTATATAGTATTACCATATAACGTATAACGTTATATAGTATTACCATATAACGTACTACGTTATATAGTATTACGTTATAACGTATAACGTTATATAGTATTACCATATAACGTATAACGTTATATAGTATTACGTTATAACGATATATAGTATCACCATATAACGTATAACGTAATATAGTATTACGTTATATCGTATAACGTTATATAGTATTAGGTTATAACGTATAACGTTATATAGTATCACCATGTAACGTATAACGTTATATAGTATCACCATGTAACGTATAACGTTATATAGTATCACCATGTAACGTATAACGTTATATAGTATCACCATGTAACGGATAACGTTATATAGTATGACGTTATAACGTATAACGTTATATAGTATCACCTTGTAACGTATAACGTTATATAGTATTACCATATAACGTATAACGTTATATAGTATTACCATATAACGTACAACGTTATATAGTATTACGTTATAACGTATAACGTTATATAGTATTACCATATAACGTATAACGTTATATAGTATTACCATATAACGTATAACGTTATATAGTATTACGTTATAACGTATAACGTTATATAGTATTACGTTATAACGTATAACGTTATATAGTATTACGTTATAACGTATAACGTTATATAGTATTACGTTATAACGTATAACGTTATATAGTATTACGTTATAACGTTTAACGTTATATAGTATTACCATATCACGTATAAAGTTATATAGTATTACGGTATAACGTATAACGTTATATACTATTACGTTATAACGTTATATAGTATTACCATATAACGTATAACGTTATATAGTATTACGTTATAACGTATAACTTTATATAGTATTACGTTATATCGTATAACGTTATATAGTATTACCATATAACGTATAACGTTATATAGTATTACGTTATAACGTATAACGTTAAATACTATTACGTTATAACGTATAACGTTATATAGTATCACCATATAACGTATAACGTTATATAGTATTACCATATAACGTATAACGTTATATAGTATTACCATATAACGTATAACGTTATATAGTATTACCATATCACGTATAACGTTATATAGTATTACGTTATATCGTATAACGTTATATAGAATTACGTTATAACGTATAACGTTATATAGTATTACGATATAACGTATAACGTTATATAGTATTACGTTATAACGTATAACGTTATATAGTATTACCATATAACGTATAACATTATATAGTATTACGTTATAACGTATAACGTTATATAGTATCACCATGTAACGTATAACGTTATATAGTATTACCATATCACGTATAACGTTATATAGTATTACCATATAACGTATAACGTTATATAGTATTACGTTATAACGATATATAGTATCACCATATAACGTATAACGTTATATAGTATTACGTTATATCGTATAACGTTATATAGTATTACGTTATAACGTATAACGTTATATAGTATTACGTTATATCGTATAACGTTATATAGTATTACGTTATAACGTATAACGTTATATAGTATTACGATATAACGTATAACGTTATATAGTATTACGTTATAACGTATAACGTTATATAGAATTACGTTATAACGTATAACATTATATAGTATAACGTTATAACGTATAACATTATATAGTATTACGTTATAATGTATAACGTTATATAGTATCACCATGTAACGTATAACGTTATATAGTATTACCATATCACGTATAACGTTATATAGTATCACCATATAACGTATAACGTTATATAGTATTACCATATAACGTATAACGTTATATAGTATTTCCATATAACGTATAACGTTATATAGTATTACCATATAACGTATAACGTTATATAGTATTACGTTATAACGTATAACGTTATATAGTATTACCATATAACGTATAACATTATATAGTATTACGTTATAACGTATAACGTTATATAGTATCACCATGTAACGTACAACGTTATATAGTATTACGTTATAACGTATAACGTTATATAGTATTACCATATAACGTATAACGTTATATAGTATTACGTTATAACGATATATAGTATCACCATATAACGTATAACGTAATATAGTATTACGTTATATCGTATAACGTTATATAGTATTAGGTTATAACGTATAACGTTATATAGTATCACCATGTAACGTATAACGTTATATAGTATTACCATATAACGTATAACGTTATATAGTATTACCATATAACGTACTACGTTATATAGTATTACGTTATAACGTATAACGTTATATAGTATTACCATATAACGTATAACGTTATATAGTATTACGTTATAACGATATATAGTATCACCATATAACGTATAACGTAATATAGTATTACGTTATATCGTATAACGTTATATAGTATTAGGTTATAACGTATAACGTTATATAGTATCACCATGTAACGTATAACGTTATATAGTATCACCATGTAACGTATAACGTTATATAGTATCACCATGTAACGGATAACGTTATATAGTATTACGTTATAACGTATAACGTTATATAGTATGACGTTATAACGTATAACGTTATATAGTATCACCTTGTAACGTATAACGTTATATAGTATTACCATATAACGTATAACGTTATATAGTATTGCCATATAACGTACAACGTTATATAGTATTACGTTATAACGTATAACGTTATATAGTATTACCATATAACGTATAACGTTATATAGTATTACCATATAACGTATAACGTTATATAGTATTACGTTATAACGTATAACGTTATATAGTATTACGTTATAACGTATAACGTTATATAGTATTACGTTATAACGTATAACGTTATATAGTATTACGTTATAACGTATAACGTTATATAGTATTACGTTATAACGTTTAACGTTATATAGTATTACCATATCACGTATAAAGTTATATAGTATTACGGTATAACGTATAACGTTATATACTATTACGTTATAACGTTATATAGTATTACCATATAACGTATAACGTTATATAGTATTACGTTATAACGTATAACTTTATATAGTATTACGTTATATCGTATAACGTTATATAGTATTACCATATAACGTATAACGTTATATAGTATTACGTTATAACGTATAACGTTATATACTATTACGTTATAACGTATAACGTTATATAGTATCACCATATAACGTATAACGTTATATAGTATTACCATATAACGTATAACGTTATATAGTATTACCATATAACGTATAACGTTATATAGTATTACCATATCACGTATAACGTTATATAGTATTACCATATAACGTATAACGTTATATAGTATTACGTTATAACGATATATAGTATTACCATATCACGTATAACGTTATATAGTATTACCATATAACGTATAACGTTATATAGTATTACGTTATAACGATATATAGTATCACCATATAACGTATAACGTTATATAGTATTACGTTATATCGTATAACGTTATATAGTATTACGTTATAACGTATAACGTTATATAGTATTACGTTATATCGTATAACGTTATATAGTATTACGTTATAACGTATAACGTTATATAGTATTACGATATAACGTATAACGTTATATAGTATTACGTTATAACGTATAACGTTATATAGAATTACGTTATAACGTATAACATTATATAGTATAACGTTATAACGTATAACATTATATAGTATTACGTTATAATGTATAACGTTATATAGTATCACCATGTAACGTATAACGTTATATAGTATTACCATATCACGTATAACGTTATATAGTATTACCATATAACGTATAACGTTATATAGTATTACCATATAACGTATAACGTTATATAGTATTTCCATATAACGTATAACGTTATATAGTATTACCATATCACGTATAACGTTATATAGTATTACCATATAACGTATAACGTTATATAGTATTACGTTATAACGATATATAGTATCACCATATAACGTATAACGTTATATAGTATTACGTTATATCGTATAACGTTATATAGTATTACGTTATAACGTATAACGTTATATAGTATTACGTTATATCGTATAACGTTATATAGTATTACGTTATAACGTATAACGTTATATAGTATTACGATATAACGTATAACGTTATATAGTATTACGTTATAACGTATAACGTTATAAAGTATTACGTTATATCGTATAACGTTATATAGTATTACGTTATAACGTATAACGTTATATAGTATTACGATATAACGTATAACGTTATATAGTATTACGTTATAACGTATAACGTTATATAGTATTACGTTATAACGTATAACGTTATATAGTATTACGTTATGACGTATAACGTTATATAGTATTACCATATAACGTATAACGTTATATAGTATTACGTTATAACGATATATAGTATCACCATATAACGTATAACGTTATATAGTATTACGTTATATCGTATAACGTTATATAGTATTACGTTATAACGTATAACGTTATATAGTATTACGTTATAACGTATAACGTTATATAGTATTACGTTATAACGTATAACGTTATATAGTATTACGTTATAACGTATAACGTTATATAGTATTACGTTATATCGTATAACGTTATATAGTATTACGTTATAACGTATAACGTTATATAGTATTACGATATAACGTATAACGTTATATAGTATTACGTTATAACGTATAACGTTATATAGTATTACGTTATAACGTATAACGTTATATAGTATTACGTTATATCGTATAACGTTATATAGTATTACGTTATAACGTATAACGTTATATAGTATTACGATATAACGTATAACGTTATATAGTATTACGTTATAACGTATAACGTTATATAGTATTACGTTATAACGTATAACGTTATATAGTATTACGTTATAACGTATAACGTTATATAGAATTACGTTATAACGTATAACATTATATAGTATTAGGTTATAACGTATATCGTTATATAGTATTACGTTATAACGTATAACGTTATATAGTATGACGTTATAACGTATAACGTTATATAGTATCACCATGTAACGTATAACGTTATATAGTATTACCATATAACGTATAACGTTATATAGTATTACCATATAACGTATAACGTTATATAGTATTACGTTATAACGTATAACGTTATATAGTATTACGTTATAACGTATAACGTTATATAGTATTACGTTATATCGTATAACGTTATATAGTATTACGTTATAACGTATAACGTTATATAGTATTACGATATAACGTATAACGTTATATAGTATTACGTTATAACGTATAACGTTATATAGTATTACGTTATAACGTATAACGTTATATAGTATTACGTTATATCGTATAACGTTATATAGTATTACGTTATAACGTATAACTTTATATAGTATTACGTTATAACGTATAACGTTATATAGTATTACGTTATAACGTATAACGTTATATAGTATTACGTTATAACGTATAACGTTATATAGAATTACGTTATAACGTATAACATTATATAGTATAACGTTATAACGTATAACATTATATAGTATTACGTTATAACGTATAACGTTATATAGTATCACCATGTAACGTATAACGTTATATAGTATTACCATATCACGTATAACGTTATATAGTATTACCATATAACGTATAACGTTATATAGTATTACGTTATAACGTGTAACATTTTATAGTATTACGTTATAACGTATAACGTTATATAGTATCACCATGTAACGTACCACGTTATATAGTATTACGTTATAACGTATAACGTTATATAGTATTGCGTTATAACGTATAACGTTATATAGTATTACGTTATAACGTTTAACGTTATATAGTATTACCATATCACGTATAAAGTTATATAGTATTACGGTATAACGTATAACGTTATATACTATTACGTTATAACGTTATATAGTATTACCATATAACGTATAACGTTATATAGTATTACCATATAACGTATAACGTTATATAGTATTACGTTATAACGTATAACTTTATATAGTATTACGTTATATCGTATAACGTTATATAGTATTACCATATAACGTATAACGTTATATAGTATTACGTTATAACGTATAACGTTATATACTATTACGTTATAACGTATAACGTTATATAGTATCACCATATAACGTATAACGTTATATAGTATTACCATATCACGTATAACGTTATATAGTATTACCATATAACGTATAACGTTATATAGTATTACGTTATAACGATATATAGTATCACCATATAACGTATAACGTAATATAGTATTACGTTATATCGTATAACGTTATATAGTATTAGGTTATAACGTATAACGTTATATAGTATTACGTTATAACGTATAACGTTATATAGTATGACGTTATAACGTATAACGTTATATAGTATCACCATATCACGTATAACGTTATATAGTATTACGTTATAACGTATAACGTTATATAGTATTACGTTATAACGTATAACGTTATATAGTATTACGATATAACGTATAACGTTATATAGTATTACGTTATAACGTATAACGTTATATAGTATTACGTTATAACGTATAACGTTATATAGTATTACGTTATATCGTATAACGTTATATAGTATTACGTTATAACGTATAACGTTATATAGTATTACGTTATAACGTATAACGTTATATAGTATTACGTTATAACGTATAACGTTATATAGTATTACGTTATAACGTATAACGTTATATAGAATTACGTTATAACGTATAACATTATATAGTATAACGTTATAACGTATAACATTATATAGTATTACGTTATAACGTATAACGTTATATAGTATCACCATGTAACGTATAACGTTATATAGTATTACCATATCACGTATAACGTTATATAGTATTACCATATAACGTATAACGTTATATAGTATTACGTTATAACGTGTAACATTTTATAGTATTACGTTATAACGTATAACGTTATATAGTATCACCATGTAACGTACCACGTTATATAGTATTACGTTATAACGTATAACGTTATATAGTGTTACCATATAACGTATAACGTTATATAGTATTACCATATAACGTATAACGTTATATAGTATTACGTTATAACGTATAACGTTATATAGTATTACGTTATAACGTATAACGTTATATAGTATTACGTTATAACATATAACGTTATATAGTATTACGTTATAACGTATAACGTTATATAGTATTACGTTATAACGTTTAACGTTATATAGTATTACCATATCACGTATAAAGTTATATAGTATTACGGTATAACGTATAACGTTATATACTATTACGTTATAACGTTATATAGTATTACCATATAACGTATTACGTTATATAGTATTACGTTATAACGTATAACGTTATATACTATTACGTTATAACGTATAACGTTATATAGTATCACCATATAACGTATAACGTTATATAGTATTACCATATAACGTATAACGTTATATAGTATTACCATATAACGTATAACGTTATATAGTATTACGTTATAACGTATAACGTTATATAGTATTACGTTATAACGTATAACGTTATATAGTATTACGTTATAACGTATAACGTTATTTAGTATTACCATATAACGTATAACGTTATATAGTATTACCATATAACGTATAACGTTATATAGTATTACCATATAACGTATAACGTTATATAGTATTACCATATAACGTATAACGTTATATAGTATTACGTTATAACGTATAACGTTATATAGTATTACCATATCACGTATAAAGTTATATAGTATTACGGTATAACGTATAACGTTATATACTATTACGTTATAACGTTATATAGTATCACCATGTAACGTATAACGTTATATAGTATTACGTTATAACGTATAACGTTATATAGTATTACGTTATATCGTATAACGTTATATAGTATACGTTATAACGTATAACGTTATATAGTATTACGATATAACGTATAACGTTATATAGTATTACGTTATAACGTATAACGTTATATAGTATTACGTTATAACGTATAACGTTATATAGAATTACGTTATAACGTATAACATTATATAGTATTACGTTATAACGTATAACATTATATAGTATTACGTTATAACGTATAACGTTATATAGTATCACCATGTAACGTATAACGTTATATAGTATTACCATATCACGTATAACGTTATATAGTATTACGTTATAACGTATAACTTTATATAGTATTACGTTATATCGTATAACGTTATATAGTATTACCATATAACGTATAACGTTATATAGTATTACGTTATAACGTATAACGTTATATACTATTACGTTATAACGTATAACGTTATATAGTATCACCATATAACGTATAACGTTATATAGTATTACCATATCACGTATAACGTTATATAGTATTACCATATAACGTATAACGTTATATAGTATTACGTTATAACGATATATAGTATCACCATATAACGTATAACGTAATATAGTATTACGTTATATCGTATAACGTTATATAGTATTAGGTTATAACGTATAACGTTATATAGTATTACGTTATAACGTATAACGTTATATAGTATGACGTTATAACGTATAACGTTATATAGTATCACCATATCACGTATAACGTTATATAGTATTACGTTATAACGTATAACGTTATATAGTATTACGTTATAACGTATAACGTTATATAGTATTACGATATAACGTATAACGTTATATAGTATTACGTTATAACGTATAACGTTATATAGTATTACGTTATAACGTATAACGTTATATAGTATTACGTTATATCGTATAACGTTATATAGTATTACGTTATAACGTATAACGTTATATAGTATTACGTTATAACGTATAACGTTATATAGTATTACGTTATAACGTATAACGTTATATAGTATTACGTTATAACGTATAACGTTATATAGAATTACGTTATAACGTATAACATTATATAGTATAACGTTATAACGTATAACATTATATAGTATTACGTTATAACGTATAACGTTATATAGTATCACCATGTAACGTATAACGTTATATAGTATTACGTTATAACGTATAACGTTATATAGTATTACGTTATATCGTATAACGTAATATAGTATTACCATATAACGTATAACGTTATATAGTATTACCATATAACGTACTACGTTATATAGTATTACGTTATAACGTATAACGTTATATAGTATTACCATATAACGTATAACGTTATATAGTATTACGTTATAACGATATATAGTATCACCATATAACGTATAACGTAATATAGTATTACGTTATATCGTATAACGTTATATAGTATTAGGTTATAACGTATAACGTTATATAGTATCACCATGTAACGTATAACGTTATATAGTATCACCATGTAACGTATAACGTTATATAGTATCACCATGTAACGTATAACGTTATATAGTATCACCATGTAACGGATAACGTTATATAGTATGACGTTATAACGTATAACGTTATATAGTATCACCTTGTAACGTATAACGTTATATAGTATTACCATATAACGTATAACGTTATATAGTATTACCATATAACGTACAACGTTATATAGTATTACGTTATAACGTATAACGTTATATAGTATTACCATATAACGTATAACGTTATATAGTATTACCATATAACGTATAACGTTATATAGTATTACGTTATAACGTATAACGTTATATAGTATTACGTTATAACGTATAACGTTATATAGTATTACGTTATAACGTATAACGTTATATAGTATTACGTTATAACGTATAACGTTATATAGTATTACGTTATAACGTTTAACGTTATATAGTATTACCATATCACGTATAAAGTTATATAGTATTACGGTATAACGTATAACGTTATATACTATTACGTTATAACGTTATATAGTATTACCATATAACGTATAACGTTATATAGTATTACGTTATAACGTATAACTTTATATAGTATTACGTTATATCGTATAACGTTATATAGTATTACCATATAACGTATAACGTTATATAGTATTACGTTATAACGTATAACGTTAAATACTATTACGTTATAACGTATAACGTTATATAGTATCACCATATAACGTATAACGTTATATAGTATTACCATATAACGTATAACGTTATATAGTATTACCATATAACGTATAACGTTATATAGTATTACCATATCACGTATAACGTTATATAGTATTACGTTATATCGTATAACGTTATATAGAATTACGTTATAACGTATAACGTTATATAGTATTACGATATAACGTATAACGTTATATAGTATTACGTTATAACGTATAACGTTATATAGTATTACCATATAACGTATAACATTATATAGTATTACGTTATAACGTATAACGTTATATAGTATCACCATGTAACGTATAACGTTATATAGTATTACCATATCACGTATAACGTTATATAGTATTACCATATAACGTATAACGTTATATAGTATTACGTTATAACGATATATAGTATCACCATATAACGTATAACGTTATATAGTATTACGTTATATCGGTATAACGTTATATAGTATTACGTTATAACGTATAACGTTATATAGTATTACGTTATATCGTATAACGTTATATAGTATTACGTTATAACGTATAACGTTATATAGTATTACGATATAACGTATAACGTTATATAGTATTACGTTATAACGTATAACGTTATATAGAATTACGTTATAAAGTATAACATTATATAGTATAACGTTATAACGTATAACATTATATAGTATTACGTTATAATGTATACGTTATATAGTATCACCATGTAACGTATAACGTTATATAGTATTACCATATCACGTATAACGTTATATAGTATCACCATATAACGTATAACGTTATATAGTATTACCATATAACGTATAACGTTATATAGTATTTCCATATAACGTATAACGTTATATAGTATTACCATATAACGTATAACGTTATATAGTATTACGTTATAACGTATAACGTTATATAGTATTACCATATAACGTATAACATTATATAGTATTACGTTATAACGTATAACGTTATATAGTATCACCATGTAACGTACAACGTTATATAGTATTACGTTATAACGTATAACGTTATATAGTATTACCATATAACGTATAACGTTATATAGTATTACGTTATAACGATATATAGTATCACCATATAACGTATAACGTAATATAGTATTACGTTATATCGTATAACGTTATATAGTATTAGGTTATAACGTATAACGTTATATAGTATCACCATGTAACGTATAACGTTATATAGTATTACCATATAACGTATAACGTTATATAGTATTACCATATAACGTACTACGTTATATAGTATTACGTTATAACGTATAACGTTATATAGTATTACCATATAACGTATAACGTTATATAGTATTACGTTATAACGATATATAGTATCACCATATAACGTATAACGTAATATAGTATTACGTTATATCGTATAACGTTATATAGTATTAGGTTATAACGTATAACGTTATATAGTATCACCATGTAACGTATAACGTTATATAGTATCACCATGTAACGTATAACGTTATATAGTATCACCATGTAACGGATAACGTTATATAGTATTACGTTATAACGTATAACGTTATATAGTATGACGTTATAACGTATAACGTTATATAGTATCACCTTGTAACGTATAACGTTATATAGTATTACCATATAACGTATAACGTTATATAGTATTGCCATATAACGTACAACGTTATATAGTATTACGTTATAACGTATAACGTTATATAGTATTACCATATAACGTATAACGTTATATAGTATTACGTTATAACGTATAACGTTATATAGTATTACGTTATAACGTATAACGTTATATAGTATTACGTTATAACGTATAACGTTATATAGTATTACGTTATAACGTATAACGTTATATAGTATTACGTTATAACGTATAACGTTATATAGTATTACGTTATAACGTTTAACGTTATATAGTATTACCATATCACGTATAAAGTTATATAGTATTACGGTATAACGTATAACGTTATATACTATTACGTTATAACGTTATATAGTATTACCATATAACGTATAACGTTATATAGTATTACGTTATAACGTATAACTTTATATAGTATTACGTTATATCGTATAACGTTATATAGTATTACCATATAACGTATAACGTTATATAGTATTACGTTATAACGTATAACGTTATATACTATTACGTTATAACGTATAACGTTATATAGTATCACCATATAACGTATAACGTTATATAGTATTACCATATAACGTATAACGTTATATAGTATTACCATATAACGTATAACGTTATATAGTATTACCATATCACGTATAACGTTATATAGTATTACCATATAACGTATAACGTTATATAGTATTACGTTATAACGATATATAGTATTACCATATCACGTATAACGTTATATAGTATTACCATATAACGTATAACGTTATATAGTATTACGTTATAACGATATATAGTATCACCATATAACGTATAACGTTATATAGTATTACGTTATATCGTATAACGTTATATAGTATTACGTTATAACGTATAACGTTATATAGTATTACGTTATATCGTATAACGTTATATAGTATTAGGTTATAACGTATAACGTTATATAGTATTACGATATAACGTATAACGTTATATAGTATTACGTTATAACGTATAACGTTATATAGAATTACGTTATAACGTATAACATTATATAGTATAACGTTATAACGTATAACATTATATAGTATTACGTTATAATGTATAACGTTATATAGTATCACCATGTAACGTATAACGTTATATAGTATTACCATATCACGTATAACGTTATATAGTATTACCATATAACGTATAACGTTATATAGTATTACCATATAACGTATAACGTTATATAGTATTTCCATATAACGTATAACGTTATATAGTATTACCATATCACGTATAACGTTATATAGTATTACCATATAACGTATAACGTTATATAGTATTACGTTATAACGATATATAGTATCACCATATAACGTATAACGTTATATAGTATTACGTTATATCGTATAACGTTATATAGTATTACGTTATAACGTATAACGTTATATAGTATTACGTTATATCGTATAACGTTATATAGTATTACGTTATAACGTATAACGTTATATAGTATTACGATATAACGTATAACGTTATATAGTATTACGTTATAACGTATAACGTTATAAAGTATTACGTTATATCGTATAACGTTATATAGTATTACGTTATAACGTATAACGTTATATAGTATTACGATATAACGTATAACGTTATATAGTATTACGTTATAACGTATAACGTTATATAGTATTACGTTATAACGTATAACGTTATATAGTATCACCATGTAACGTATAACGTTATATAGTATTACCATATCACGTATAACGTTATATAGTATTACCATATAACGTATAACGTTATATAGTATTACGTTATAACGATATATAGTATCACCATATAACGTATAACGTTATATAGTATTACGTTATATCGTATAACGTTATATAGTATTACGTTATAACGTATAACGTTATATAGTATTACGTTATATCGTATAACGTTATATAGTATTACGTTATAACGTATAACATTATATAGTATTACGTTATAACGTATAACGTTATATAGTATCACCATGTAACGTATAACGTTATATAGTATTACCATATCACGTATAACGTTATATAGTATTACCATATAACGTATAACGTTATATAGTATTACGTTATAACGATATATAGTATCACCATATAACGTATAACGTAATATAGTATTACGTTATATCGTATAACGTTATATAGTATTAGGTTATAACGTATATCGTTATATAGTATTACGTTATAACGTATAACGTTATATAGTATGACGTTATAACGTATAACGTTATATAGTATCACCATGTAACGTATAACGTTATATAGTATTACCATATAACGTATAACGTTATATAGTATTACCATATAACGTATAACGTTATATAGTATTACGTTATAACGTATAACGTTATATAGTATTACGTTATAACGTATAACGTTATATAGTATTACGTTATATCGTATAACGTTATATAGTATTACGTTATAACGTATAACGTTATATAGTATTACGATATAACGTATAACGTTATATAGTATTACGTTATAACGTATAACGTTATATAGTATTACGTTATAACGTATAACGTTATATAGTATTACGTTATAACGATATATAGTATCACCATATAACGTATAACGTAATATAGTATTACGTTATATCGTATAACGTTATATAGTATTAGGTTATAACGTATAACGTTATATAGTATTACGTTATAACGTATAACGTTATATAGTATTACGTTATAACGTATAACGTTATATAGTATTACGATATAACGTATAACGTTATATAGTATTACGTTATAACGTATAACGTTATATAGTATTACCATATAACGTATAACGTTATATAGTATTACGTTATAACGATATATAGTATCACCATATAACGTATAACGTAATATAGTATTACGTTATATCGTATAACGTTATATAGTATTAGGTTATAACGTATAACGTTATATAGTATTACGTTATAACGTATAACGTTATATAGTATGACGTTATAACGTATAACGTTATATAGTATCACCATATCACGTATAACGTTATATAGTATTACGTTATAACGTATAACGTTATATAGTATTACGTTATAACGTATAACGTTATATAGTATTACGATATAACGTATAACGTTATATAGTATTACGTTATAACGTATAACGTTATATAGTATTACGTTATAACGTATAACGTTATATAGTATTACGTTATATCGTATAACGTTATATAGTATTACGTTATAACGTATAACGTTATATAGTATTACGTTATAACGTATAACGTTATATAGTATTACGTTATAACGTATAACGTTATATAGTATTACGTTATAACGTATAACGTTATATAGAATTACGTTATAACGTATAACATTATATAGTATAACGTTATAACGTATAACATTATATAGTATTACGTTATAACGTATAACGTTATATAGTATCACCATGTAACGTATAACGTTATATAGTATTACGTTATAACGTATAACGTTATATAGTATTACGTTATATCGTATAACGTAATATAGTATTACCATATAACGTATAACGTTATATAGTATTACCATATAACGTACTACGTTATATAGTATTACGTTATAACGTATAACGTTATATAGTATTACCATATAACGTATAACGTTATATAGTATTACGTTATAACGATATATAGTATCACCATATAACGTATAACGTAATATAGTATTACGTTATATCGTATAACGTTATATAGTATTAGGTTATAACGTATAACGTTATATAGTATCACCATGTAACGTATAACGTTATATAGTATCACCATGTAACGTATAACGTTATATAGTATCACCATGTAACGTATAACGTTATATAGTATCACCATGTAACGGATAACGTTATATAGTATGACGTTATAACGTATAACGTTATATAGTATCACCTTGTAACGTATAACGTTATATAGTATTACCATATAACGTATAACGTTATATAGTATTACCATATAACGTACAACGTTATATAGTATTACGTTATAACGTATAACGTTATATAGTATTACCATATAACGTATAACGTTATATAGTATTACCATATAACGTATAACGTTATATAGTATTACGTTATAACGTATAACGTTATATAGTATTACGTTATAACGTATAACGTTATATAGTATTACGTTATAACGTATAACGTTATATAGTATTACGTTATAACGTATAACGTTATATAGTATTACGTTATAACGTTTAACGTTATATAGTATTACCATATCACGTATAAAGTTATATAGTATTACGGTATAACGTATAACGTTATATACTATTACGTTATAACGTTATATAGTATTACCATATAACGTATAACGTTATATAGTATTACGTTATAACGTATAACTTTATATAGTATTACGTTATATCGTATAACGTTATATAGTATTACCATATAACGTATAACGTTATATAGTATTACGTTATAACGTATAACGTTAAATACTATTACGTTATAACGTATAACGTTATATAGTATCACCATATAACGTATAACGTTATATAGTATTACCATATAACGTATAACGTTATATAGTATTACCATATAACGTATAACGTTATATAGTATTACCATATCACGTATAACGTTATATAGTATTACGTTATATCGTATAACGTTATATAGAATTACGTTATAACGTATAACGTTATATAGTATTACGATATAACGTATAACGTTATATAGTATTACGTTATAACGTATAACGTTATATAGTATTACCATATAACGTATAACATTATATAGTATTACGTTATAACGTATAACGTTATATAGTATCACCATGTAACGTATAACGTTATATAGTATTACCATATCACGTATAACGTTATATAGTATTACCATATAACGTATAACGTTATATAGTATTACGTTATAACGATATATAGTATCACCATATAACGTATAACGTTATATAGTATTACGTTATATCGTATAACGTTATATAGTATTACGTTATAACGTATAACGTTATATAGTATTACGTTATATCGTATAACGTTATATAGTATTACGTTATAACGTATAACGTTATATAGTATTACGATATAACGTATAACGTTATATAGTATTACGTTATAACGTATAACGTTATATAGAATTACGTTATAACGTATAACATTATATAGTATAACGTTATAACGTATAACATTATATAGTATTACGTTATAATGTATAACGTTATATAGTATCACCATGTAACGTATAACGTTATATAGTATTACCATATCACGTATAACGTTATATAGTATCACCATATAACGTATAACGTTATATAGTATTACCATATAACGTATAACGTTATATAGTATTTCCATATAACGTATAACGTTATATAGTATTACCATATAACGTATAACGTTATATAGTATTACGTTATAACGTATAACGTTATATAGTATTACCATATAACGTATAACATTATATAGTATTACGTTATAACGTATAACGTTATATAGTATCACCATGTAACGTACAACGTTATATAGTATTACGTTATAACGTATAACGTTATATAGTATTACCATATAACGTATAACGTTATATAGTATTACGTTATAACGATATATAGTATCACCATATAACGTATAACGTAATATAGTATTACGTTATATCGTATAACGTTATATAGTATTAGGTTATAACGTATAACGTTATATAGTATCACCATGTAACGTATAACGTTATATAGTATTACCATATAACGTATAACGTTATATAGTATTACCATATAACGTACTACGTTATATAGTATTACGTTATAACGTATAACGTTATATAGTATTACCATATAACGTATAACGTTATATAGTATTACGTTATAACGATATATAGTATCACCATATAACGTATAACGTAATATAGTATTACGTTATATCGTATAACGTTATATAGTATTAGGTTATAACGTATAACGTTATATAGTATCACCATGTAACGTATAACGTTATATAGTATCACCATGTAACGTATAACGTTATATAGTATCACCATGTAACGGATAACGTTATATAGTATTACGTTATAACGTATAACGTTATATAGTATGACGTTATAACGTATAACGTTATATAGTATCACCTTGTAACGTATAACGTTATATAGTATTACCATATAACGTATAACGTTATATAGTATTGCCATATAACGTACAACGTTATATAGTATTACGTTATAACGTATAACGTTATATAGTATTACCATATAACGTATAACGTTATATAGTATTACGTTATAACGTATAACGTTATATAGTATTACGTTATAACGTATAACGTTATATAGTATTACGTTATAACGTATAACGTTATATAGTATTACGTTATAACGTATAACGTTATATAGTATTACGTTATAACGTATAACGTTATATAGTATTACGTTATAACGTTTAACGTTATATAGTATTACCATATCACGTATAAAGTTATATAGTATTACGGTATAACGTATAACGTTATATACTATTACGTTATAACGTTATATAGTATTACCATATAACGTATAACGTTATATAGTATTACGTTATAACGTATAACTTTATATAGTATTACGTTATATCGTATAACGTTATATAGTATTACCATATAACGTATAACGTTATATAGTATTACGTTATAACGTATAACGTTATATACTATTACGTTATAACGTATAACGTTATATAGTATCACCATATAACGTATAACGTTATATAGTATTACCATATAACGTATAACGTTATATAGTATTACCATATAACGTATAACGTTATATAGTATTACCATATCACGTATAACGTTATATAGTATTACCATATAACGTATAACGTTATATAGTATTACGTTATAACGATATATAGTATTACCATATCACGTATAACGTTATATAGTATTACCATATAACGTATAACGTTATATAGTATTACGTTATAACGATATATAGTATCACCATATAACGTATAACGTTATATAGTATTACGTTATATCGTATAACGTTATATAGTATTACGTTATAACGTATAACGTTATATAGTATTACGTTATATCGTATAACGTTATATAGTATTACGTTATAACGTATAACGTTATATAGTATTACGATATAACGTATAACGTTATATAGTATTACGTTATAACGTATAACGTTATATAGAATTACGTTATAACGTATAACATTATATAGTATAACGTTATAACGTATAACATTATATAGTATTACGTTATAATGTATAACGTTATATAGTATCACCATGTAACGTATAACGTTATATAGTATTACCATATCACGTATAACGTTATATAGTATTACCATATAACGTATAACGTTATATAGTATTACCATATAACGTATAACGTTATATAGTATTTCCATATAACGTATAACGTTATATAGTATTACCATATCACGTATAACGTTATATAGTATTACCATATAACGTATAACGTTATATAGTATTACGTTATAACGATATATAGTATCACCATATAACGTATAACGTTATATAGTATTACGTTATATCGTATAACGTTATATAGTATTACGTTATAACGTATAACGTTATATAGTATTACGTTATATCGTATAACGTTATATAGTATTACGTTATAACGTATAACGTTATATAGTATTACGATATAACGTATAACGTTATATAGTATTACGTTATAACGTATAACGTTATAAAGTATTACGTTATATCGTATAACGTTATATAGTATTACGTTATAACGTATAACGTTATATAGTATTACGATATAACGTATAACGTTATATAGTATTACGTTATAACGTATAACGTTATATAGTATTACGTTATAACGTATAACGTTATATAGTATCACCATGTAACGTATAACGTTATATAGTATTACCATATCACGTATAACGTTATATAGTATTACCATATAACGTATAACGTTATATAGTATTACGTTATAACGATATATAGTATCACCATATAACGTATAACGTTATATAGTATTACGTTATATCGTATAACGTTATATAGTATTACGTTATAACGTATAACGTTATATAGTATTACGTTATATCGTATAACGTTATATAGTATTACGTTATAACGTATAACATTATATAGTATTACGTTATAACGTATAACGTTATATAGTATCACCATGTAACGTATAACGTTATATAGTATTACCATATCACGTATAACGTTATATAGTATTACCATATAACGTATAACGTTATATAGTATTACGTTATAACGATATATAGTATCACCATATAACGTATAACGTAATATAGTATTACGTTATATCGTATAACGTTATATAGTATTAGGTTATAACGTATATCGTTATATAGTATTACGTTATAACGTATAACGTTATATAGTATGACGTTATAACGTATAACGTTATATAGTATCACCATGTAACGTATAACGTTATATAGTATTACCATATAACGTATAACGTTATATAGTATTACCATATAACGTATAACGTTATATAGTATTACGTTATAACGTATAACGTTATATAGTATTACGTTATAACGTATAACGTTATATAGTATTACGTTATATCGTATAACGTTATATAGTATTACGTTATAACGTATAACGTTATATAGTATTACGATATAACGTATAACGTTATATAGTATTACGTTATAACGTATAACGTTATATAGTATTACGTTATAACGTATAACGTTATATAGTATTACGTTATATCGTATAACGTTATATAGTATTACGTTATAACGTATAACTTTATATAGTATTACGTTATAACGTATAACGTTATATAGTATTACGTTATAACGTATAACGTTATATAGTATCACGTTATAACGTATAACGTTATATAGAATTACGTTATAACGTATAACATTATATAGTATAACGTTATAACGTATAACATTATATAGTATTACGTTATAACGTATAACGTTATATAGTATCACCATGTAACGTATAACGTTATATAGTATTACCATATCACGTATAACGTTATATAGTATTACCATATAACGTATAACGTTATATAGTATTACGTTATAACGTGTAACATTTTATAGTATTACGTTATAACGTATAACGTTATATAGTATCACCATGTAACGTACCACGTTATATAGTATTACGTTATAACGTATAACGTTATATAGTATTGCGTTATAACGTATAACGTTATATAGTATTACGTTATAACGTTTAACGTTATATAGTATTACCATATCACGTATAAAGTTATATAGTATTACGGTATAACGTATAACGTTATATACTATTACGTTATAACGTTATATAGTATTACCATATAACGTATAACGTTATATAGTATTACCATATAACGTATAACGTTATATAGTATTACGTTATAACGTATAACTTTATATAGTATTACGTTATATCGTATAACGTTATATAGTATTACCATATAACGTATAACGTTATATAGTATTACGTTATAACGTATAACGTTATATACTATTACGTTATAACGTATAACGTTATATAGTATCACCATATAACGTATAACGTTATATAGTATTACCATATCACGTATAACGTTATATAGTATTACCATATAACGTATAACGTTATATAGTATTACGTTATAACGATATATAGTATCACCATATAACGTATAACGTAATATAGTATTACGTTATATCGTATAACGTTATATAGTATTAGGTTATAACGTATAACGTTATATAGTATTACGTTATAACGTATAACGTTATATAGTATTACGTTATAACGTATAACGTTATATAGTATTACGTTATATCGTATAACGTTATATAGTATTACGTTATAACGTATAACGTTATATAGTATTACGTTATAACGTATAACGTTATATAGTATTACGTTATAACGTATAACGTTATATAGTATTACGTTATAACGTATAACGTTATATAGAATTACGTTATAACGTATAACATTATATAGTATAACGTTATAACGTATAACATTATATAGTATTACGTTATAACGTATAACGTTATATAGTATCACCATGTAACGTATAACGTTATATAGTATTACCATATCACGTATAACGTTATATAGTATTACCATATAACGTATAACGTTATATAGTATTACGTTATAACGTGTAACATTTTATAGTATTACGTTATAACGTATAACGTTATATAGTATCACCATGTAACGTACCACGTTATATAGTATTACGTTATAACGTATAACGTTATATAGTGTTACCATATAACGTATAACGTTATATAGTATTACCATATAACGTATAACGTTATATAGTATTACGTTATAACGTATAACGTTATATAGTATTACGTTATAACGTATAACGTTATATAGTATTACGTTATAACATATAACGTTATATAGTATTACGTTATAACGTATAACGTTATATAGTATTACGTTATAACGTTTAACGTTATATAGTATTACCATATCACGTATAAAGTTATATAGTATTACGGTATAACGTATAACGTTATATACTATTACGTTATAACGTTATATAGTATTACCATATAACGTATTACGTTATATAGTATTACGTTATAACGTATAACGTTATATACTATTACGTTATAACGTATAACGTTATATAGTATCACCATATAACGTATAACGTTATATAGTATTACCATATAACGTATAACGTTATATAGTATTACCATATAACGTATAACGTTATATAGTATTACGTTATAACGTATAACGTTATATAGTATTACGTTATAACGTATAACGTTATATAGTATTACGTTATAACGTATAACGTTATTTAGTATTACCATATAACGTATAACGTTATATAGTATTACCATATAACGTATAACGTTATATAGTATTACCATATAACGTATAACGTTATATAGTATTACCATATAACGTATAACGTTATATAGTATTACGTTATAACGTATAACGTTATATAGTATTACCATATCACGTATAAAGTTATATAGTATTACGGTATAACGTATAACGTTATATACTATTACGTTATAACGTTATATAGTATCACCATGTAACGTATAACGTTATATAGTATTACGTTATAACGTATAACGTTATATAGTATTACGTTATATCGTATAACGTTATATAGTATACGTTATAACGTATAACGTTATATAGTATTACGATATAACGTATAACGTTATATAGTATTACGTTATAACGTATAACGTTATATAGTATTACGTTATAACGTATAACGTTATATAGAATTACGTTATAACGTATAACATTATATAGTATTACGTTATAACGTATAACATTATATAGTATTACGTTATAACGTATAACGGTATATAGTATCACCATGTAACGTATAACGTTATATAGTATTACCATATCACGTATAACGTTATATAGTATTACGTTATAACGTATAACTTTATATAGTATTACGTTATATCGTATAACGTTATATAGTATTACCATATAACGTATAACGTTATATAGTATTACGTTATAACGTATAACGTTATATACTATTACGTTATAACGTATAACGTTATATAGTATCACCATATAACGTATAACGTTATATAGTATTACCATATCACGTATAACGTTATATAGTATTACCATATAACGTATAACGTTATATAGTATTACGTTATAACGATATATAGTATCACCATATAACGTATAACGTAATATAGTATTACGTTATATCGTATAACGTTATATAGTATTAGGTTATAACGTATAACGTTATATAGTATTACGTTATAACGTATAACGTTATATAGTATGACGTTATAACGTATAACGTTATATAGTATCACCATATCACGTATAACGTTATATAGTATTACGTTATAACGTATAACGTTATATAGTATTACGTTATAACGTATAACGTTATATAGTATTACGATATAACGTATAACGTTATATAGTATTACGTTATAACGTATAACGTTATATAGTATTACGTTATAACGTATAACGTTATATAGTATTACGTTATATCGTATAACGTTATATAGTATTACGTTATAACGTATAACGTTATATAGTATTACGTTATAACGTATAACGTTATATAGTATTACGTTATAACGTATAACGTTATATAGTATTACGTTATAACGTATAACGTTATATAGAATTACGTTATAACGTATAACATTATATAGTATAACGTTATAACGTATAACATTATATAGTATTACGTTATAACGTATAACGTTATATAGTATCACCATGTAACGTATAACGTTATATAGTATTACGTTATAACGTATAACGTTATATAGTATTACGTTATATCGTATAACGTAATATAGTATTACCATATAACGTATAACGTTATATAGTATTACCATATAACGTACTACGTTATATAGTATTACGTTATAACGTATAACGTTATATAGTATTACCATATAACGTATAACGTTATATAGTATTACGTTATAACGATATATAGTATCACCATATAACGTATAACGTAATATAGTATTACGTTATATCGTATAACGTTATATAGTATTAGGTTATAACGTATAACGTTATATAGTATCACCATGTAACGTATAACGTTATATAGTATCACCATGTAACGTATAACGTTATATAGTATCACCATGTAACGTATAACGTTATATAGTATCACCATGTAACGGATAACGTTATATAGTATGACGTTATAACGTATAACGTTATATAGTATCACCTTGTAACGTATAACGTTATATAGTATTACCATATAACGTATAACGTTATATAGTATTACCATATAACGTACAACGTTATATAGTATTACGTTATAACGTATAACGTTATATAGTATTACCATATAACGTATAACGTTATATAGTATTACCATATAACGTATAACGTTATATAGTATTACGTTATAACGTATAACGTTATATAGTATTACGTTATAACGTATAACGTTATATAGTATTACGTTATAACGTATAACGTTATATAGTATTACGTTATAACGTATAACGTTATATAGTATTACGTTATAACGTTTAACGTTATATAGTATTACCATATCACGTATAAAGTTATATAGTATTACGGTATAACGTATAACGTTATATACTATTACGTTATAACGTTATATAGTATTACCATATAACGTATAACGTTATATAGTATTACGTTATAACGTATAACTTTATATAGTATTACGTTATATCGTATAACGTTATATAGTATTACCATATAACGTATAACGTTATATAGTATTACGTTATAACGTATAACGTTAAATACTATTACGTTATAACGTATAACGTTATATAGTATCACCATATAACGTATAACGTTATATAGTATTACCATATAACGTATAACGTTATATAGTATTACCATATAACGTATAACGTTATATAGTATTACCATATCACGTATAACGTTATATAGTATTACGTTATATCGTATAACGTTATATAGAATTACGTTATAACGTATAACGTTATATAGTATTACGATATAACGTATAACGTTATATAGTATTACGTTATAACGTATAACGTTATATAGTATTACCATATAACGTATAACATTATATAGTATTACGTTATAACGTATAACGTTATATAGTATCACCATGTAACGTATAACGTTATATAGTATTACCATATCACGTATAACGTTATATAGTATTACCATATAACGTATAACGTTATATAGTATTACGTTATAACGATATATAGTATCACCATATAACGTATAACGTTATATAGTATTACGTTATATCGTATAACGTTATATAGTATTACGTTATAACGTATAACGTTATATAGTATTACGTTATATCGTATAACGTTATATAGTATTACGTTATAACGTATAACGTTATATAGTATTACGATATAACGTATAACGTTATATAGTATTACGTTATAACGTATAACGTTATATAGAATTACGTTATAACGTATAACATTATATAGTATAACGTTATAACGTATAACATTATATAGTATTACGTTATAATGTATAACGTTATATAGTATCACCATGTAACGTATAACGTTATATAGTATTACCATATCACGTATAACGTTATATAGTATCACCATATAACGTATAACGTTATATAGTATTACCATATAACGTATAACGTTATATAGTATTTCCATATAACGTATAACGTTATATAGTATTACCATATAACGTATAACGTTATATAGTATTACGTTATAACGTATAACGTTATATAGTATTACCATATAACGTATAACATTATATAGTATTACGTTATAACGTATAACGTTATATAGTATCACCATGTAACGTACAACGTTATATAGTATTACGTTATAACGTATAACGTTATATAGTATTACCATATAACGTATAACGTTATATAGTATTACGTTATAACGATATATAGTATCACCATATAACGTATAACGTAATATAGTATTACGTTATATCGTATAACGTTATATAGTATTAGGTTATAACGTATAACGTTATATAGTATCACCATGTAACGTATAACGTTATATAGTATTACCATATAACGTATAACGTTATATAGTATTACCATATAACGTACTACGTTATATAGTATTACGTTATAACGTATAACGTTATATAGTATTACCATATAACGTATAACGTTATATAGTATTACGTTATAACGATATATAGTATCACCATATAACGTATAACGTAATATAGTATTACGTTATATCGTATAACGTTATATAGTATTAGGTTATAACGTATAACGTTATATAGTATCACCATGTAACGTATAACGTTATATAGTATCACCATGTAACGTATAACGTTATATAGTATCACCATGTAACGGATAACGTTATATAGTATTACGTTATAACGTATAACGTTATATAGTATGACGTTATAACGTATAACGTTATATAGTATCACCTTGTAACGTATAACGTTATATAGTATTACCATATAACGTATAACGTTATATAGTATTGCCATATAACGTACAACGTTATATAGTATTACGTTATAACGTATAACGTTATATAGTATTACCATATAACGTATAACGTTATATAGTATTACGTTATAACGTATAACGTTATATAGTATTACGTTATAACGTATAACGTTATATAGTATTACGTTATAACGTATAACGTTATATAGTATTACGTTATAACGTATAACGTTATATAGTATTACGTTATAACGTATAACGTTATATAGTATTACGTTATAACGTTTAACGTTATATAGTATTACCATATCACGTATAAAGTTATATAGTATTACGGTATAACGTATAACGTTATATACTATTACGTTATAACGTTATATAGTATTACCATATAACGTATAACGTTATATAGTATTACGTTATAACGTATAACTTTATATAGTATTACGTTATATCGTATAACGTTATATAGTATTACCATATAACGTATAACGTTATATAGTATTACGTTATAACGTATAACGTTATATACTATTACGTTATAACGTATAACGTTATATAGTATCACCATATAACGTATAACGTTATATAGTATTACCATATAACGTATAACGTTATATAGTATTACCATATAACGTATAACGTTATATAGTATTACCATATCACGTATAACGTTATATAGTATTACCATATAACGTATAACGTTATATAGTATTACGTTATAACGATATATAGTATTACCATATCACGTATAACGTTATATAGTATTACCATATAACGTATAACGTTATATAGTATTACGTTATAACGATATATAGTATCACCATATAACGTATAACGTTATATAGTATTACGTTATATCGTATAACGTTATATAGTATTACGTTATAACGTATAACGTTATATAGTATTACGTTATATCGTATAACGTTATATAGTATTACGTTATAACGTATAACGTTATATAGTATTACGATATAACGTATAACGTTATATAGTATTACGTTATAACGTATAACGTTATATAGAATTACGTTATAACGTATAACATTATATAGTATAACGTTATAACGTATAACATTATATAGTATTACGTTATAATGTATAACGTTATATAGTATCACCATGTAACGTATAACGTTATATAGTATTACCATATCACGTATAACGTTATATAGTATTACCATATAACGTATAACGTTATATAGTATTACCATATAACGTATAACGTTATATAGTATTTCCATATAACGTATAACGTTATATAGTATTACCATATCACGTATAACGTTATATAGTATTACCATATAACGTATAACGTTATATAGTATTACGTTATAACGATATATAGTATCACCATATAACGTATAACGTTATATAGTATTACGTTATATCGTATAACGTTATATAGTATTACGTTATAACGTATAACGTTATATAGTATTACGTTATATCGTATAACGTTATATAGTATTACGTTATAACGTATAACGTTATATAGTATTACGATATAACGTATAACGTTATATAGTATTACGTTATAACGTATAACGTTATAAAGTATTACGTTATATCGTATAACGTTATATAGTATTACGTTATAACGTATAACGTTATATAGTATTACGATATAACGTATAACGTTATATAGTATTACGTTATAACGTATAACGTTATATAGTATTACGTTATAACGTATAACGTTATATAGTATTACGTTATGACGTATAACGTTATATAGTATTACCATATAACGTATAACGTTATATAGTATTACGTTATAACGATATATAGTATCACCATATAACGTATAACGTTATATAGTATTACGTTATATCGTATAACGTTATATAGTATTACGTTATAACGTATAACGTTATATAGTATTACGTTATAACGTATAACGTTATATAGTATTACGTTATAACGTATAACGTTATATAGTATTACGTTATAACGTATAACGTTATATAGTATTACGTTATATCGTATAACGTTATATAGTATTACGTTATAACGTATAACGTTATATAGTATTACGATATAACGTATAACGTTATATAGTATTACGTTATAACGTATAACGTTATATAGTATTACGTTATAACGTATAACGTTATATAGTATTACGTTATATCGTATAACGTTATATAGTATTACGTTATAACGTATAACGTTATATAGTATTACGATATAACGTATAACGTTATATAGTATTACGTTATAACGTATAACGTTATATAGTATTACGTTATAACGTATAACGTTATATAGTATTACGTTATAACGTATAACGTTATATAGAATTACGTTATAACGTATAACATTATATAGTATTACGTTATAACGTATAACATTATATAGTATTACGTTATAACGTATAACGTTATATAGTATCACCATGTAACGTATAACGTTATATAGTATTACCATATCACGTATAACGTTATATAGTATTACCATATAACGTATAACGTTATATAGTATTACGTTATAACGATATATAGTATCACCATATAACGTATAACGTAATATAGTATTACGTTATATCGTATAACGTTATATAGTATTAGGTTATAACGTATATCGTTATATAGTATTACGTTATAACGTATAACGTTATATAGTATGACGTTATAACGTATAACGTTATATAGTATCACCATGTAACGTATAACGTTATATAGTATTACCATATAACGTATAACGTTATATAGTATTACCATATAACGTATAACGTTATATAGTATTACGTTATAACGTATAACGTTATATAGTATTACGTTATAACGTATAACGTTATATAGTATTACGTTATATCGTATAACGTTATATAGTATTACGTTATAACGTATAACGTTATATAGTATTACGATATAACGTATAACGTTATATAGTATTACGTTATAACGTATAACGTTATATAGTATTACGTTATAACGTATAACGTTATATAGTATTACGTTATATCGTATAACGTTATATAGTATTACGTTATAACGTATAACTTTATATAGTATTACGTTATAACGTATAACGTTATATAGTATTACGTTATAACGTATAACGTTATATAGTATTACGTTATAACGTATAACGTTATATAGAATTACGTTATAACGTATAACATTATATAGTATAACGTTATAACGTATAACATTATATAGTATTACGTTATAACGTATAACGTTATATAGTATCACCATGTAACGTATAACGTTATATAGTATTACCATATCACGTATAACGTTATATAGTATTACCATATAACGTATAACGTTATATAGTATTACGTTATAACGTGTAACATTTTATAGTATTACGTTATAACGTATAACGTTATATAGTATCACCATGTAACGTACCACGTTATATAGTATTACGTTATAACGTATAACGTTATATAGTATTGCGTTATAACGTATAACGTTATATAGTATTACGTTATAACGTTTAACGTTATATAGTATTACCATATCACGTATAAAGTTATATAGTATTACGGTATAACGTATAACGTTATATACTATTACGTTATAACGTTATATAGTATTACCATATAACGTATAACGTTATATAGTATTACCATATAACGTATAACGTTATATAGTATTACGTTATAACGTATAACTTTATATAGTATTACGTTATATCGTATAACGTTATATAGTATTACCATATAACGTATAACGTTATATAGTATTACGTTATAACGTATAACGTTATATACTATTACGTTATAACGTATAACGTTATATAGTATCACCATATAACGTATAACGTTATATAGTATTACCATATCACGTATAACGTTATATAGTATTACCATATAACGTATAACGTTATATAGTATTACGTTATAACGATATATAGTATCACCATATAACGTATAACGTAATATAGTATTACGTTATATCGTATAACGTTATATAGTATTAGGTTATAACGTATAACGTTATATAGTATTACGTTATAACGTATAACGTTATATAGTATGACGTTATAACGTATAACGTTATATAGTATCACCATATCACGTATAACGTTATATAGTATTACGTTATAACGTATAACGTTATATAGTATTACGTTATAACGTATAACGTTATATAGTATTACGATATAACGTATAACGTTATATAGTATTACGTTATAACGTATAACGTTATATAGTATTACGTTATAACGTATAACGTTATATAGTATTACGTTATATCGTATAACGTTATATAGTATTACGTTATAACGTATAACGTTATATAGTATTACGTTATAACGTATAACGTTATATAGTATTACGTTATAACGTATAACGTTATATAGTATTACGTTATAACGTATAACGTTATATAGAATTACGTTATAACGTATAACATTATATAGTATAACGTTATAACGTATAACATTATATAGTATTACGTTATAACGTATAACGTTATATAGTATCACCATGTAACGTATAACGTTATATAGTATTACCATATCACGTATAACGTTATATAGTATTACCATATAACGTATAACGTTATATAGTATTACGTTATAACGTGTAACATTTTATAGTATTACGTTATAACGTATAACGTTATATAGTATCACCATGTAACGTACCACGTTATATAGTATTACGTTATAACGTATAACGTTATATAGTGTTACCATATAACGTATAACGTTATATAGTATTACCATATAACGTATAACGTTATATAGTATTACGTTATAACGTATAACGTTATATAGTATTACGTTATAACGTATAACGTTATATAGTATTACGTTATAACATATAACGTTATATAGTATTACGTTATAACGTATAACGTTATATAGTATTACGTTATAACGTTTAACGTTATATAGTATTACCATATCACGTATAAAGTTATATAGTATTACGGTATAACGTATAACGTTATATACTATTACGTTATAACGTTATATAGTATTACCATATAACGTATTACGTTATATAGTATTACGTTATAACGTATAACGTTATATACTATTACGTTATAACGTATAACGTTATATAGTATCACCATATAACGTATAACGTTATATAGTATTACCATATAACGTATAACGTTATATAGTATTACCATATAACGTATAACGTTATATAGTATTACGTTATAACGTATAACGTTATATAGTATTACGTTATAACGTATAACGTTATATAGTATTACGTTATAACGTATAACGTTATTTAGTATTACCATATAACGTATAACGTTATATAGTATTACCATATAACGTATAACGTTATATAGTATTACCATATAACGTATAACGTTATATAGTATTACCATATAACGTATAACGTTATATAGTATTACGTTATAACGTATAACGTTATATAGTATTACCATATCACGTATAAAGTTATATAGTATTACGGTATAACGTATAACGTTATATACTATTACGTTATAACGTTATATAGTATCACCATGTAACGTATAACGTTATATAGTATTACGTTATAACGTATAACGTTATATAGTATTACGTTATATCGTATAACGTTATATAGTATACGTTATAACGTATAACGTTATATAGTATTACGATATAACGTATAACGTTATATAGTATTACGTTATAACGTATAACGTTATATAGTATTACGTTATAACGTATAACGTTATATAGAATTACGTTATAACGTATAACATTATATAGTATTACGTTATAACGTATAACATTATATAGTATTACGTTATAACGTATAACGTTATATAGTATCACCATGTAACGTATAACGTTATATAGTATTACCATATCACGTATAACGTTATATAGTATTACCATATAACGTATAACGTTATATAGTATTACGTTATAACGATATATAGTATCACCATATAACGTATAACGTAATATAGTATTACGTTATATCGTATAACGTTATATAGTATTAGGTTATAACGTATAACGTTATATAGTATTACGTTATAACGTATATCGTTATATAGTATTACGTTATAACGCATAACGTTATATAGAATTACGTTATAACGTATAACATTATATAGTATTACGTTATAACGTATAACATTTTATAGTATTACGTTATAACGTATAACGTTATATAGTATCACCATGTAACGTATAACGTTATATAGTATCACCATGTAACGTATAACGTTATATAGTATCACCATGTAACGGATAACGTTATATAGTATTACGTTATAACGTATAACGTTATATAGTATTACGTTATAACGCATAACGTTATATAGAATTACGTTATAACGTATAACATTATATAGTATTACGTTATAACGTATAACATTTTATAGTATTACGTTATAACGTATAACGTTATATAGTATTACGTTATAACGTATAACGTTATATAGAATTACGTTATAACGTATAACATTATATAGTATTACGTTATAACGTATAACATTATATAGTATTACGTTATAACGTATAACGTTATATAGTATCACCATGTAACGTATAACGTTATATAGTATTACCATATCACGTATAACGTTATATAGTATTACCATATAACGTATAACGTTATATAGTATTACGTTATAACGATATATAGTATCACCATATAACGTATAACGTTATATAGTATTACGATATAACGTATAACGTTATATAGTATTACGTTATAACGCATAACGTTATATAGTATTACGTTATATCGTATAACGTTATATAGTATTACGTTATAACGTATAACGTTATATAGTATTACGTTATATCGTATAACGTTATATAGTATTACGTTATAACGTATAACGTTATATAGTATTACGATATAACGTATAACGTTATATAGTATTACGTTATAACGTATAACGTTATATAGTATTACGTTATAACGTATAACGTTATATAGTATTACGTTATAACGTATAACGTTATGTAGTATTACGTTATAACGTATAACGTTATATAGTATTACGTTATAACGTATAACGTTATATAGTATTACGTTATATCGTACAACGTTATATAGTATTACGCTATAACGTATAACGTTATATAGTATCACCATGTAACGTACAACGTTATATAGTATTACGTTATAACGTATAACGTTATATAGTATTACCATATAACGTATAACGTTATATAGTATTACGTTATAACGATATATAGTATCACCATATAACGTATAACGTAATATAGTATTACGTTATATCGTATAACGTTATATAGTATTAGGTTATAACGTATAACGTTATATAGTATCACCATGTAACGTATAACGTTATATAGTATTACCATATAACGTATAACGTTATATAGTATTACCATATAACGTACTACGTTATATAGTATTACGTTATAACGTATAACGTTATATAGTATTACCATATAACGTATAACGTTATATAGTATTACGTTATAACGATATATAGTATCACCATATAACGTATAACGTAATATAGTATTACGTTATATCGTATAACGTTATATAGTATTAGGTTATAACGTATAACGTTATATAGTATCACCATGTAACGTATAACGTTATATAGTATCACCATGTAACGTATAACGTTATATAGTATCACCATGTAACGGATAACGTTATATAGTATTACGTTATAACGTATAACGTTATATAGTATTACGTTATAACGATATATAGTATCACCATATAACGTATAACGTAATATAGTATTACGTTATATCGTATAACGTTATATAGTATTAGGTTATAACGTATAACGTTATATAGTATCACCATGTAACGTATAACGTTATATAGTATCACCATGTAACGTATAACGTTATATAGTATCACCATGTAACGGATAACGTTATATAGTATTACGGTATAACGTATAACGTTATATACTATTACGTTATAACGTATAACGTTATATAGTATTACGTTATATCGTATAACGTTATATAGTATTACGTTATAACGTATAACGTTATATAGTATTACGATATAACGTATAACGTTATATAGAATTACGTTATAACGTATAACATTATATAGTATAACGTTATAACGTATAACATTATATAGTATTACGTTATAATGTATAACGTTATATAGTATCACCATGTAACGTATAACGTTATATAGTATTACCATATCACGTATAACGTTATATAGTATCACCATATAACGTATAACGTTATATAGTATTACCATATAACGTATAACGTTATATAGTATTTCCATATAACGTATAACGTTATATAGTATTACCATATCACGTATAACGTTATATAGTATTACCATATAACGTATAACGTTATATAGTATTACGTTATAACGATATATAGTATCACCATATAACGTATAACGTTATATAGTATTACGTTATATCGTATAACGTTATATAGTATTACGTTATAACGTATAACGTTATATAGTATTACGTTATATCGTATAACGTTATATAGTATTACGTTATAACGTATAACGTTATATAGTATTACGATATAACGTATAACGTTATATAGTATTACGTTATAACGTATAACGTTATATAGTATTACGTTATATCGTATAACGTTATATAGTATTACGTTATAACGTATAACGTTATATAGTATTACGATATAACGTATAACGTTATATAGTATTACGTTATAACGTATAACGTTATATAGTATTACGTTATAACGTATAACGTTATATAGTATTACGTTATGACGTATAACGTTATATAGTATTACCATATAACGTATAACGTTATATAGTATTACGTTATAACGATATATAGTATCACCATATAACGTATAACGTTATATAGTATTACGTTATATCGTATAACGTTATATAGTATTACGTTATAACGTATAACGTTATATAGTATTACGTTATAACGTATAGCGTTATATAGTATTACGTTATAACGTATAACGTTATATAGTATTACGTTATAACGTATAACGTTATATAGTATTACGTTATATCGTATAACGTTATATAGTATTACGTTATAACGTATAACGTTATATAGTATTACGATATAACGTATAACGTTATATAGTATTACGTTATAACGTATAACGTTATATAGTATTACGTTATAACGTATAACGTTATATAGTATTACGTTATATCGTATAACGTTATATAGTATTACGTTATAACGTATAACGTTATATAGTATTACGATATAACGTATAACGTTATATAGTATTACGTTATAACGTATAACGTTATATAGTATTACGTTATAACGTATAACGTTATATAGTATTACGTTATAACGTATAACGTTATATAGAATTACGTTATAACGTATAACATTATATAGTATTACGTTATAACGTATAACATTATATAGTATTACGTTATAACGTATAACGTTATATAGTATCACCATGTAACGTATAACGTTATATAGTATTACCATATAACGTATAACGTTATATAGTATTACGTTATAACGATATATAGTATCACCATATAACGTATAACGTAATATAGTATTACGTTATATCGTATAACGTTATATAGTATTAGGTTATAACGTATAACGTTATATAGTATTACGTTATAACGTATAACGTTATATAGTATGACGTTATAACGTATAACGTTATATAGTATCACCATGTAACGTATAACGTTATATAGTATTACCATATAACGTATAACGTTATATAGTATTACCATATAACGTATAACGTTATATAGTATTACGTTATAACGTATAACGTTATATAGTATTACGTTATAACGTATAACGTTATATAGTATTACGTTATAACGTATAACGTTATATAGTATTACGTTATATCGTATAACGTTATATAGTATTACGTTATAACGTATAACGTTATATAGTATTACGATATAACGTATAACGTTATATAGTATTACGTTATAACGTATAACGTTATATAGTATTACGTTATAACGTATAACGTTATATAGTATTACGTTATATCGTATAACGTTATATAGTATTACGTTATAACGTATAACTTTATATAGTATTACGTTATAACGTATAACGTTATATAGTATTACGTTATAACGTATAACGTTATATAGTATTACGTTATAACGTATAACGTTATATAGAATTACGTTATAACGTATAACATTATATAGTATAACGTTATAACGTATAACATTATATAGTATTACGTTATAACGTATAACGTTATATAGTATTACGTTATATCGTATAACGTTATATAGTATTACGTTATAACGTATAACTTTATATAGTATTACGTTATAACGTATAACGTTATATAGTATTACGTTATAACGTATAACGTTATATAGTATTACGTTATAACGTATAACGTTATATAGAATTACGTTATAACGTATAACATTATATAGTATAACGTTATAACGTATAACATTTTATAGTATTACGTTATAACGTATAACGTTATATAGTATCACCATGTAACGTACCACGTTATATAGTATTACGTTATAACGTATAACGTTATATAGTATTGCGTTATAACGTATAACGTTATATAGTATTACGTTATAACGTTTAACGTTATATAGTATTACCATATCACGTATAAAGTTATATAGTATTACGGTATAACGTATAACGTTATATACTATTACGTTATAACGTTATATAGTATTACCATATAACGTATAACGTTATATAGTATCACCATGTAACGTATAACGTTATATAGTATCACCATGTAACGTATAACGTTATATAGTATTACGTTATATCGTATAACGTTATATAGTATTACGTTATAACGTATAACGTTATATAGAATTACGTTATAACGTATAACATTATATAGTATTACGTTATAACGTATAACATTATATAGTATTACGTTATAACGTATAACGTTATATAGTATCACCATGTAACGTATAACGTTATATAGTATTACCATATCACGTATAACGTTATATAGTATTACCATATAACGTATAACGTTATATAGTATTACGTTATAACGATATATAGTATCACCATATAACGTATAACGTTATATAGTATTACGATATAACGTATAACGTTATATAGTATTACGTTATAACGCATAACGTTATATAGTATTACGTTATATCGTATAACGTTATATAGTATTACGTTATAACGTATAACGTTATATAGTATTACGTTATATCGTATAACGTTATATAGTATTACGTTATAACGTATAACGTTATATAGTATTACGATATAACGTATAACGTTATATAGTATTACGTTATAACGTATAACGTTATATAGTATTACGTTATAACGTATAACGTTATATAGTATTACGTTATAACGTATAACGTTATGTAGTATTACGTTATAACGTATAACGTTATATAGTATTACGTTATAACGTATAACGTTATATAGTATTACGTTATATCGTACAACGTTATATAGTATTACGCTATAACGTATAACGTTATATAGTATCACCATGTAACGTACAACGTTATATAGTATTACGTTATAACGTATAACGTTATATAGTATTACCATATAACGTATAACGTTATATAGTATTACGTTATAACGATATATAGTATCACCATATAACGTATAACGTAATATAGTATTACGTTATATCGTATAACGTTATATAGTATTAGGTTATAACGTATAACGTTATATAGTATCACCATGTAACGTATAACGTTATATAGTATTACCATATAACGTATAACGTTATATAGTATTACCATATAACGTACTACGTTATATAGTATTACGTTATAACGTATAACGTTATATAGTATTACCATATAACGTATAACGTTATATAGTATTACGTTATAACGATATATAGTATCACCATATAACGTATAACGTAATATAGTATTACGTTATATCGTATAACGTTATATAGTATTAGGTTATAACGTATAACGTTATATAGTATCACCATGTAACGTATAACGTTATATAGTATCACCATGTAACGTATAACGTTATATAGTATCACCATGTAACGGATAACGTTATATAGTATTACGTTATAACGTATAACGTTATATAGTATGACGTTATAACGTATAACGTTATATAGTATCACCTTGTAACGTATAACGTTATATAGTATTACCATATAACGTATAACGTTATATAGTATTACCATATAACGTACAACGTTATATAGTATTACGTTATAACGTATAACGTTATATAGTATTACGTTATATCGTATAACGTTATATAGTATTACGTTATAACGTATAACGTTATATAGTATTACGATATAACGTATAACGTTATATAGTATTACGTTATAACGTATAACGTTATATAGTATTACGTTATATCGTATAACGTTATATAGTATTACGTTATAACGTATAACGTTATATAGTATTACGATATAACGTATAACGTTATATAGTATTACGTTATAACGTATAACGTTATATAGTATTACGTTATAACGTATAACGTTATATAGTATTACGTTATGACGTATAACGTTATATAGTATTACCATATAACGTATAACGTTATATAGTATTACGTTATAACGATATATAGTATCACCATATAACGTATAACGTTATATAGTATTACGTTATATCGTATAACGTTATATAGTATTACGTTATAACGTATAACGTTATATAGTATTACGTTATAACGTATAGCGTTATATAGTATTACGTTATAACGTATAACGTTATATAGTATTACGTTATAACGTATAACGTTATATAGTATTACGTTATATCGTATAACGTTATATAGTATTACGTTATAACGTATAACGTTATATAGTATTACGATATAACGTATAACGTTATATAGTATTACGTTATAACGTATAACGTTATATAGTATTACGTTATAACGTATAACGTTATATAGTATTACGTTATATCGTATAACGTTATATAGTATTACGTTATAACGTATAACGTTATATAGTATTACGATATAACGTATAACGTTATATAGTATTACGTTATAACGTATAACGTTATATAGTATTACGTTATAACGTATAACGTTATATAGTATTACGTTATAACGTATAACGTTATATAGAATTACGTTATAACGTATAACATTATATAGTATTACGTTATAACGTATAACATTATATAGTATTACGTTATAACGTATAACGTTATATAGTATCACCATGTAACGTATAACGTTATATAGTATTACCATATAACGTATAACGTTATATAGTATTACGTTATAACGATATATAGTATCACCATATAACGTATAACGTAATATAGTATTACGTTATATCGTATAACGTTATATAGTATTAGGTTATAACGTATAACGTTATATAGTATTACGATATAACGTATAACGTTATATAGTATTACGTTATAACGTATAACGTTATATAGTATTACGTTATAACGTATAACGTTATATAGTATTACGTTATAACGTATAACGTTATATAGTATTACGTTATAACGTATAACGTTATATAGTATTACGTTATATCGTATAACGTTATATAGTATTACGTTATAACGTATAACGTTATATAGTATTACGATATAACGTATAACGTTATATAGTATTACGTTATAACGTATAACGTTATATAGTATTACGATATAACGTATAACGTTATATAGAATTACGTTATAACGTATAACATTATATAGTATAACGTTATAACGTATAACATTATATAGTATTACGTTATAATGTATAACGTTATATAGTATCACCATGTAACGTATAACGTTATATAGTATTACCATATCACGTATAACGTTATATAGTATCACCATATAACGTATAACGTTATATAGTATTACCATATAACGTATAACGTTATATAGTATTTCCATATAACGTATAACGTTATATAGTATTACCATATCACGTATAACGTTATATAGTATTACCATATAACGTATAACGTTATATAGTATTACGTTATAACGATATATAGTATCACCATATAACGTATAACGTTATATAGTATTACGTTATATCGTATAACGTTATATAGTATTACGTTATAACGTATAACGTTATATAGTATTACGTTATATCGTATAACGTTATATAGTATTACGTTATAACGTATAACGTTATATAGTATTACGATATAACGTATAACGTTATATAGTATTACGTTATAACGTATAACGTTATATAGTATTACGTTATATCGTATAACGTTATATAGTATTACGTTATAACGTATAACGTTATATAGTATTACGATATAACGTATAACGTTATATAGTATTACGTTATAACGTATAACGTTATATAGTATTACGTTATAACGTATAACGTTATATAGTATTACGTTATGACGTATAACGTTATATAGTATTACCATATAACGTATAACGTTATATAGTATTACGTTATAACGATATATAGTATCACCATATAACGTATAACGTTATATAGTATTACGTTATATCGTATAACGTTATATAGTATTACGTTATAACGTATAACGTTATATAGTATTACGTTATAACGTATAGCGTTATATAGTATTACGTTATAACGTATAACGTTATATAGTATTACGTTATAACGTATAACGTTATATAGTATTACGTTATATCGTATAACGTTATATAGTATTACGTTATAACGTATAACGTTATATAGTATTACGATATAACGTATAACGTTATATAGTATTACGTTATAACGTATAACGTTATATAGTATTACGTTATAACGTATAACGTTATATAGTATTACGTTATATCGTATAACGTTATATAGTATTACGTTATAACGTATAACGTTATATAGTATTACGATATAACGTATAACGTTATATAGTATTACGTTATAACGTATAACGTTATATAGTATTACGTTATAACGTATAACGTTATATAGTATTACGTTATAACGTATAACGTTATATAGAATTACGTTATAACGTATAACATTATATAGTATTACGTTATAACGTATAACATTATATAGTATTACGTTATAACGTATAACGTTATATAGTATCACCATGTAACGTATAACGTTATATAGTATTACCATATAACGTATAACGTTATATAGTATTACGTTATAACGATATATAGTATCACCATATAACGTATAACGTAATATAGTATTACGTTATATCGTATAACGTTATATAGTATTAGGTTATAACGTATAACGTTATATAGTATTACGATATAACGTATAACGTTATATAGTATTACGTTATAACGTATAACGTTATATAGTATTACGTTATAACGTATAACGTTATATAGTATTACGTTATAACGTATAACGTTATATAGTATTACGTTATAACGTATAACGTTATATAGTATTACGTTATATCGTATAACGTTATATAGTATTACGTTATAACGTATAACGTTATATAGTATTACGATATAACGTATAACGTTATATAGTATTACGTTATAACGTATAACGTTATATAGTATTACGTTATAACGTATAACGTTATATAGTATTACGTTATATCGTATAACGTTATATAGTATTACGTTATAACGTATAACTTTATATAGTATTACGTTATAACGTATAACGTTATATAGTATTACGTTATAACGTATAACGTTATATAGTATTACGTTATAACGTATAACGTTATATAGAATTACGTTATAACGTATAACATTATATAGTATAACGTTATAACGTATAACATTATATAGTATTACGTTATAACGTATAACGTTATATAGTATTACGTTATATCGTATAACGTTATATAGTATTACGTTATAACGTATAACTTTATATAGTATTACGTTATAACGTATAACGTTATATAGTATTACGTTATAACGTATAACGTTATATAGTATTACGTTATAACGTATAACGTTATATAGAATTACGTTATAACGTATAACATTATATAGTATAACGTTATAACGTATAACATTTTATAGTATTACGTTATAACGTATAACGTTATATAGTATCACCATGTAACGTACCACGTTATATAGTATTACGTTATAACGTATAACGTTATATAGTATTGCGTTATAACGTATAACGTTATATAGTATTACGTTATAACGTTTAACGTTATATAGTATTACCATATCACGTATAAAGTTATATAGTATTACGGTATAACGTATAACGTTATATACTATTACGTTATAACGTTATATAGTATTACCATATAACGTATAACGTTATATAGTATTACCATATAACGTATAACGTTATATAGTATTACGTTATAACGTATAACTTTATATAGTATTACGTTATATCGTATAACGTTATATAGTATTACCATATAACGTATAACGTTATATAGTATTACGTTATAACGTATAACGTTATATACTATTACGTTATAACGTATAACGTTATATAGTATCACCATATAACGTATAACGTTATATAGTATTACCATATCACGTATAACGTTATATAGTATTACCATATAACGTATAACGTTATATAGTATTACGTTATAACGATATATAGTATCACCATATAACGTATAACGTAATATAGTATTACGTTATATCGTATAACGTTATATAGTATTAGGTTATAACGTATAACGTTATATAGTATTACGTTATAACGTATAACGTTATATAGTATGACGTTATAACGTATAACGTTATATAGTATCACCATATCACGTATAACGTTATATAGTATTACGTTATAACGTATAACGTTATATAGTATTACGTTATAACGTATAACGTTATATAGTATTACGATATAACGTATTACGTTATATAGTATTACGTTATAACGTATAACGTTATATAGTATTACGTTATAACGTATAACGTTATATAGTATTACGTTATATCGTATAACGTTATATAGTATTACGTTATAACGTATAACGTTATATAGTATTACGTTATAACGTATAACGTTATATAGTATTACGTTATAACGTATAACGTTATATAGTATTACGTTATAACGTATAACGTTATATAGAATTACGTTATAACGTATAACATTATATAGTATAACGTTATAACGTATAACATTATATAGTATTACGTTATAACGTATAACGTTATATAGTATCACCATGTAACGTATAACGTTATATAGTATTACCATATCACGTATAACGTTATATAGTATTACCATATAACGTATAACGTTATATAGTATTACGTTATAACGTGTAACATTTTATAGTATTACGTTATAACGTATAACGTTATATAGTATCACCATGTAACGTACCACGTTATATAGTATTACGTTATAACGTATAACGTTATATAGTATTACCATATAACGTATAACGTTATATAGTATTACGTTATAACGTATAACGTTATATAGTATTACGTTATAACGTATAACGTTATATAGTATTACGTTATAACGTATAACGTTATATAGTATTACGTTATAACATATAACGTTATATAGTATTACGTTATAACGTATAACGTTATATAGTATTACGTTATAACGTTTAACGTTATATAGTATTACCATATCACGTATAAAGTTATATAGTATTACGGTATAACGTATAACGTTATATACTATTACGTTATAACGTTATATAGTATTACCATATAACGTATTACGTTATATAGTATTACGTTATAACGTATAACTTTATATAGTATTACGTTATATCGTATAACGTTATATAGTATTACCATATAACGTATAACGTTATATAGTATTACGTTATAACGTATAACGTTATATACTATTACGTTATAACGTATAACGTTATATAGTA
Source organism: Bombus flavifrons (assembly GCF_040668555.2). Taxonomy (NCBI): domain Eukaryota; kingdom Metazoa; phylum Arthropoda; class Insecta; order Hymenoptera; family Apidae; genus Bombus; species Bombus flavifrons. The sequence goes on along the minus strand of NW_027184799.1, from coordinate 155,918 downwards.
TCACCATATAACGTATAACGTTATATAGTATTACCATATAACGTATAACGTTATATAGTATTACCATATAACGTATAACGTTATATAGTATTACGTTATAACGTATAACGTTATATAGTATTACGTTATAACGTATAACGTTATATAGTATTACGTTATAACGTATAACGTTATTTAGTATTACCATATAACGTATAACGTTATATAGTATTACCATATAACGTATAACGTTATATAGTATTACCATATAACGTATAACGTTATATAGTATTACCATATAACGTATAACGTTATATAGTATTACGTTATAACGTATAACGTTATATAGTATTACCATATCACGTATAAAGTTATATAGTATTACGGTATAACGTATAACGTTATATACTATTACGTTATAACGTTATATAGTATCACCATGTAACGTATAACGTTATATAGTATTACGTTATAACGTATAACGTTATATAGTATTACGTTATATCGTATAACGTTATATAGTATTACGTTATAACGTATAACGTTATATAGTATTACGATATAACGTATAACGTTATATAGTATTACGTTATAACGTATAACGTTATATAGTATTACGTTATAACGTATAACGTTATATAGAATTACGTTATAACGTATAACATTATATAGTATTACGTTATAACGTATAACATTATATAGTATTACGTTATAACGTATAACGTTATATAGTATCACCATGTAACGTATAACGTTATATAGTATTACCATATCACGTATAACGTTATATAGTATTACCATATAACGTATAACGTTATATAGTATTACGTTATAACGATATATAGTATCACCATATAACGTATAACGTAATATAGTATTACGTTATATCGTATAACGTTATATAGTATTAGGTTATAACGTATAACGTTATATAGTATTACGTTATAACGTATAACGTTATATAGTATTACGTTATAACGCATAACGTTATATAGAATTACGTTATAACGTATAACATTATATAGTATTACGTTATAACGTATAACATTTTATAGTATTACGTTATAACGTATAACGTTATATAGTATCACCATGTAACGTATAACGTTATATAGTATCACCATGTAACGTATAACGTTATATAGTATCACCATGTAACGGATAACGTTATATAGTATTACGTTATAACGTATAACGTTATATAGTATTACGTTATAACGCATAACGTTATATAGAATTACGTTATAACGTATAACATTATATAGTATTACGTTATAACGTATAACATTTTATAGTATTACGTTATAACGTATAACGTTATATAGTATTACGTTATAACGTATAACGTTATATAGAATTACGTTATAACGTATAACATTATATAGTATTACGTTATAACGTATAACATTATATAGTATTACGTTATAACGTATAACGTTATATAGTATCACCATGTAACGTATAACGTTATATAGTATTACCATATCACGTATAACGTTATATAGTATTACCATATAACGTATAACGTTATATAGTATTACGTTATAACGATATATAGTATCACCATATAACGTATAACGTAATATAGTATTACGTTATATCGTATAACGTTATATAGTATTAGGTTATAACGTATAACGTTATATAGTATTACGTTATAACGTATAACGTTATATAGTATGACGTTATAACGTATAACGTTATATAGTATCACCATGTAACGTATAACGTTATATAGTATTACCATATAACGTATAACGTTATATAGTATTACCATATAACGTATAACGTTATATAGTATTACGTTATAACGTATAACGTTATATAGTATTACGTTATAACGTATAACGTTATATAGTATTACGTTATAACGTATAACGTTATATAGTATTACGTTATATCGTATAACGTTATGTAGTATTACGTTATAACGTATAACGTTATATAGTATTACGATATAACGTATAACGTTATATAGTATTACGTTATAACGTATAACGTTATATAGTATTACGTTATAACGTATAACGTTATATAGTATTACGTTATATAGTATAACGTTATATAGTATTACGTTATAACGTATAACTTTATATAGTATTACGTTATAACGTATAACGTTATATAGTATTACGTTATAACGTATAACGTTATATAGTATTACGTTATAACGTATAACGTTATATAGAATTACGTTATAACGTATAACATTATATAGTATAACGTTATAACGTATAACATTATATAGTATTACGTTATAACGTATAACGTTATATAGTATCACCATGTAACGTATAACGTTATATAGTATTACCATATCACGTATAACGTTATATAGTATTACCATATAACGTATAACGTTATATAGTATTACGTTATAACGTGTAACATTTTATAGTATTACGTTATAACGTATAACGTTATATAGTATCACCATGTAACGTACCACGTTATATAGTATTACGTTATAACGTATAACGTTATATAGTATTGCGTTATAACGTATAACGTTATATAGTATTACGTTATAACGTTTAACGTTATATAGTATTACCATATCACGTATAAAGTTATATAGTATTACGGTATAACGTATAACGTTATATACTATTACGTTATAACGTTATATAGTATTACCATATAACGTATAACGTTATATAGTATTACCATATAACGTATAACGTTATATAGTATTACGTTATAACGTATAACTTTATATAGTATTACGTTATATCGTATAACGTTATATAGTATTACCATATAACGTATAACGTTATATAGTATTACGTTATAACGTATAACGTTATATACTATTACGTTATAACGTATAACGTTATATAGTATCACCATATAACGTATAACGTTATATAGTATTACCATATCACGTATAACGTTATATAGTATTACCATATAACGTATAACGTTATATAGTATTACGTTATAACGATATATAGTATCACCATATAACGTATAACGTAATATAGTATTACGTTATATCGTATAACGTTATATAGTATTAGGTTATAACGTATAACGTTATATAGTATTACGTTATAACGTATAACGTTATATAGTATTACGTTATATCGTATAACGTTATATAGTATTACGTTATAACGTATAACGTTATATAGTATTACGATATAACGTATAACGTTATATAGTATTACGTTATAACGTATAACGTTATATAGTATTACGTTATAACGTATAACGTTATATAGAATTACGTTATAACGTATAACATTATATAGTATTACGTTATAACGTATAACATTATATAGTATTACGTTATAACGTATAACGTTATATAGTATCACCATGTAACGTATAACGTTATATAGTATTACCATATCACGTATAACGTTATATAGTATTACCATATAACGTATACCGTTATATAGTATTACGTTATAACGATATATAGTATCACCATATAACGTATAACGTAATATAGTATTACGTTATATCGTATAACGTTATATAGTATTAGGTTATAACGTATAACGTTATACAGTATTACGTTATAACGTATAACGTTATATAGTATTACGTTATAACGCATAACGTTATATAGAATTACGTTATAACGTATAACATTATATAGTATTACGTTATAACGTATAACATTTTATAGTATTACGTTATAACGTATAACGTTATATAGTATCACCATGTAACGTATAACGTTATATAGTATCACCATGTAACGTATAACGTTATATAGTATCACCATGTAACGGATAACGTTATATAGTATTACGTTATAACGTATAACGTTATATAGTATTACGTTATAACGCATAACGTTATATAGAATTACGTTATAACGTATAACATTATATAGTATTACGTTATAACGTATAACATTTTATAGTATTACGTTATAACGTATAACGTTATATAGTATTACGTTATAACGTATAACGTTATATAGAATTACGTTATAACGTATAACATTATATAGTATTACGTTATAACGTATAACATTATATAGTATTACGTTATAACGTATAACGTTATATAGTATCACCATGTAACGTATAACGTTATATAGTATTACCATATCACGTATAACGTTATATAGTATTACCATATAACGTATAACGTTATATAGTATTACGTTATAACGATATATAGTATCACCATATAACGTATAACGTAATATAGTATTACGTTATATCGTATAACGTTATATAGTATTAGGTTATAACGTATAACGTTATATAGTATTACGTTATAACGTATAACGTTATATAGTATGACGTTATAACGTATAACGTTATATAGTATCACCATGTAACGTATAACGTTATATAGTATTACCATATAACGTATAACGTTATATAGTATTACCATATAACGTATAACGTTATATAGTATTACGTTATAACGTATAACGTTATATAGTATTACGTTATAACGTATAACGTTATATAGTATTACGTTATAACGTATAACGTTATATAGTATTACGTTATATCGTATAACGTTATATAGTATTACGTTATAACGTATAACGTTATATAGTATTACGATATAACGTATAACGTTATATAGTATTACGTTATAACGTATAACGTTATATAGTATTACGTTATAACGTATAACGTTATATAGTATTACGTTATATCGTATAACGTTATATAGTATTACGTTATAACGTATAACTTTATATAGTATTACGTTATAACGTATAACGTTATATAGTATTACGTTATAACGTATAACGTTATATAGTATTACGTTATAACGTATAACGTTATATAGAATTACGTTATAACGTATAACATTATATAGTATAACGTTATAACGTATAACATTATATAGTATTACGTTATAACGTATAACGTTATATAGTATCACCATGTAACGTATAACGTTATATAGTATTACCATATCACGTATAACGTTATATAGTATTACCATATAACGTATAACGTTATATAGTATTACGTTATAACGTGTAACATTTTATAGTATTACGTTATAACGTATAACGTTATATAGTATCACCATGTAACGTACCACGTTATATAGTATTACGTTATAACGTATAACGTTATATAGTATTGCGTTATAACGTATAACGTTATATAGTATTACATTATAACGTTTAACGTTATATAGTATTACCATATCACGTATAAAGTTATATAGTATTACGGTATAACGTATAACGTTATATACTATTACGTTATAACGTTATATAGTATTACCATATAACGTATAACGTTATATAGTATTACCATATAACGTATAACGTTATATAGTATTACGTTATAACGTATAACTTTATATAGTATTACGTTATATCGTATAACGTTATATAGTATTACCATATAACGTATAACGTTATATAGTATTACGTTATAACGTATAACGTTATATACTATTACGTTATAACGTATAACGTTATATAGTATCACCATATAACGTATAACGTTATATAGTATTACCATATCACGTATAACGTTATATAGTATTACCATATAACGTATAACGTTATATAGTATTACGTTATAACGATATATAGTATCACCATATAACGTATAACGTAATATAGTATTACGTTATATCGTATAACGTTATATAGTATTAGGTTATAACGTATAACGTTATATAGTATTACGTTATAACGTATAACGTTATATAGTATGACGTTATAACGTATAACGTTATATAGTATCACCATATCACGTATAACGTTATATAGTATTACGTTATAACGTATAACGTTATATAGTATTACGTTATAACGTATAACGTTATATAGTATTACGATATAACGTATAACGTTATATAGTATTACGTTATAACGTATAACGTTATATAGTATTACGTTATAACGTATAACGTTATATAGTATTACGTTATATCGTATAACGTTATATAGTATTACGTTATAACGTATAACGTTATATAGTATTACGTTATAACGTATAACGTTATATAGTATTACGTTATAACGTATAACGTTATATAGTATTACGTTATAACGTATAACGTTATATAGAATTACGTTATAACGTATAACATTATATAGTATAACGTTATAACGTATAACATTATATAGTATTACGTTATAACGTATAACGTTATATAGTATCACCATGTAACGTATAACGTTATATAGTATTACCATATCACGTATAACGTTATATAGTATTACCATATAACGTATAACGTTATATAGTATTACGTTATAACGTGTAACATTTTATAGTATTACGTTATAACGTATAACGTTATATAGTATCACCATGTAACGTACCACGTTATATAGTATTACGTTATAACGTATAACGTTATATAGTATTACCATATAACGTATAACGTTATATAGTATTACCATATAACGTATAACGTTATATAGTATTACCATATAACGTATAACGTTATATAGTATTACGTTATAACGTATAACGTTATATAGTATTACGTTATAACGTATAACGTTATATAGTATTACGTTATAACGTATAACGTTATTTAGTATTACCATATAACGTTTAACGTTATATAGTATTACCATATCACGTATAACGTTATATAGTATTACCATATAACGTATAACGTTATATAGTATTACCATATAACGTATAACGTTATATAGTATTACGTTATAACGTATAACGTTATATAGTATTACCATATCACGTATAAAGTTATATAGTATTACGGTATAACGTATAACGTTATATACTATTACGTTATAACGTTATATAGTATCACCATGTAACGTATAACGTTATATAGTATTACGTTATAACGTATAACGTTATATAGTATTACGTTATATCGTATAACGTTATATAGTATTACGTTATAACGTATAACGTTATATAGTATTACGATATAACGTATAACGTTATATAGTATTACGTTATAACGTATAACGTTATATAGTATTACGTTATAACGTATAACGTTATATAGAATTACGTTATAACGTATAACATTATATAGTATTACGTTATAACGTATAACATTATATAGTATTACGTTATAACGTATAACGTTATATAGTATCACCATGTAACGTATAACGTTATATAGTATTACCATATCACGTATAACGTTATATAGTATTACCATATAACGTATAACGTTATATAGTATTACGTTATAACGATATATAGTATCACCATATAACGTATAACGTAATATAGTATTACGTTATATCGTATAACGTTATATAGTATTAGGTTATAACGTATAACGTTATATAGTATTACGTTATAACGTATAACGTTATATAGTATTACGTTATAACGCATAACGTTATATAGAATTACGTTATAACGTATAACATTATATAGTATTACGTTATAACGTATAACATTTTATAGTATTACGTTATAACGTATAACGTTATATAGTATCACCATGTAACGTATAACGTTATATAGTATCACCATGTAACGTATAACGTTATATAGTATCACCATGTAACGGATAACGTTATATAGTATTACGTTATAACGTATAACGTTATATAGTATTACGTTATAACGCATAACGTTATATAGAATTACGTTATAACGTATAACATTATATAGTATTACGTTATAACGTATAACATTTTATAGTATTACGTTATAACGTATAACGTTATATAGTATCACCATGTAACGTATAACGTTATATAGTATCACCATGTAACGCATAACGTTATATAGTATTACCATATAACGTATAACGTTATATAGTATTACGTTATAACGATATATAGTATCACCATATAACGTATAACGTAATATAGTATTACGTTATATCGTATAACGTTATATAGTATTAGGTTATAACGTATAACGTTATATAGTATTACGTTATAACGTATAACGTTATATAGTATTACGTTATAACGCATAACGTTATATAGAATTACGTTATAACGTATAACATTATATAGTATTACGTTATAACGTATAACATTTTATAGTATTACGTTATAACGTATAACGTTATATAGTATCACCATGTAACGTATAACGTTATATAGTATCACCATGTAACGTATAACGTTATATAGTATCACCATGTAACGGATAACGTTATATAGTATTACGTTATAACGTATAACGTTATATAGTATGACGTTATAACGTATAACGTTATATAGTATCACCATGTAACGTATAACGTTATATAGTATTACCATATAACGTATAACGTTATATAGTATTACCATATAACGTATAACGTTATATAGTATTACGTTATAACGTATAACGTTATATAGTATTACGTTATAACGTATAACGTTATATAGTATTACGTTATAACGTATAACGTTATATAGTATTACGTTATATCGTATAACGTTATATAGTATTACGTTATAACGTATAACGTTATATAGTATTACCATATCACGTATAACGTTATATAGTATTACCATATAACGTATAACGTTATATAGTATTACGTTATAACGTGTAACATTTTATAGTATTACGTTATAACGTATAACGTTATATAGTATCACCATGTAACGTACCACGTTATATAGTATTACGTTATAACGTATAACGTTATATAGTATTACCATATAACGTATAACGTTATATAGTATTACCATATAACGTATAACGTTATATAGTATTACGTTATAACGTATAACGTTATATAGTATTACGTTATAACGTATAACGTTATATAGTATCACCATGTAACGTACCACGTTATGTAGTATTACGTTATAACGTATAACGTTATATAGTATTACCATATAACGTATAACGTTATATAGTATTACCATATAACGTATAACGTTATATAGTATTACGGTATAACGTATAACGTTATATACTATTACGTTATAACGTTATATAGTATCACCATGTAACGTATAACGTTATATAGTATTACCTTATAACGTATAACGTTATATAGTATTACGTTATATCGTATAACGTTATATAGTATTACGTTATAACGTATAACGTTATATAGTATTACGTTATAACGTATAACGTTATATAGTATTACGTTATAACGTATAACGTTATATAGTATTACGTTATAACGTATAACGTTATATAGAATTACGTTATAACGTATAACATTATATAGTATTACGTTATATCGTATAACATTATATAGTATTACGTTATAACGTATAACGTTATATAGTATCACCATGTAACGTATAACGTTATATAGTATTACCATATCACGTATAACGTTATATAGTATTACCATATAACGTATAACGTTATATAGTATTACGTTATAACGATATATAGTATCACCATATAACGTATAACGTAATATAGTATTACGTTATATCGTATAACGTTATATAGTATTAGGTTATAACGTATAACGTTATATAGTATTACGTTATAACGTATAACGTTATATAGTATTACGTTATAACGTATAACGTTATATAGAATTACGTTATAACGTATAACATTATATAGTATTACGTTATAACGTATAACATTATATAGTATTACGTTATAACGTATAACGTTATATAGTATCACCATGTAACGTATAACGTTATATAGTATCACCATGTAACGTATAACGTTATATAGTATCACCATGTAACGGATAACGTTATATAGTATTACGTTATAACGTATAACGTTATATAGTATGACGTTATAACGTATAACGTTATATAGTATCACCATGTAACGTATAACGTTATATAGTATTACCATATAACGTATAACGTTATATAGTATTACCATATAACGTATAACGTTATATAGTATTACGTTATAACGTATAACGTTATATAGTATTACGTTATAACGTATAACGTTATATAGTATTACGTTATAACGTATAACGTTATATAGTATTACGTTATATCGTATAACGTTATATAGTATTACGTTATAACGTATAACGTTATATAGTATTACGATATAACGTATAACGTTATATAGTATTACGTTATAACGTATAACGTTATATAGTATTACGTTATAACGTATAACGTTATATAGTATTACGTTATATCGTATAACGTTATATAGTATTACGTTATAACGTATAACGTTATATAGTATCACCATGTAACGTACCACGTTATATAGTATTACGTTATAACGTATAACGTTATATAGTATTACCATATAACGTATAACGTTATATAGTATTACCATATAACGTATAACGTTATATAGTATTACGTTATAACGTATAACGTTATATAGTATTACGTTATAACGTATAACGTTATATAGTATCACCATGTAACGTACCACGTTATGTAGTATTACGTTATAACGTATAACGTTATATAGTATTACCATATAACGTATAACGTTATATAGTATTACCATATAACGTATAACGTTATATAATAGTATTACGGTATAACGTATAACGTTATATACTATTTCGTTATAACGTTATATAGTATCACCATGTAACGTATAACGTTATATAGTATTACGTTATAACGTATAACGTTATATAGTATTACGTTATATCGTATAACGTTATATAGTATTACGTTATAACGTATAACGTTATATAGTATTACGATATAACGTATAACGTTATATAGTATTACGTTATAACGTATAACGTTATATAGTATTACGTTATAACGTATAACGTTATATAGTATTACGTTATAACGTATAACGTTATATAGAATTACGTTATAACGTATAACATTATATAGTATTACGTTATAACGTATAACATTATATAGTATTACGTTATAACGTATAACGTTATATAGTATCACCATGTAACGTATAACGTTATATAGTATTACCATATCACGTATAACGTTATATAGTATTACCATATAACGTATAACGTTATATAGTATTACGTTATAACGATATATAGTATCACCATATAACGTATAACGTAATATAGTATTACGTTATATCGTATAACGTTATATAGTATTAGGTTATAACGTATAACGTTATATAGTATTACGTTATAACGTATAACGTTATATAGTATTACGTTATAACGTATAACGTTATATAGAATTACGTTATAACGTATAACATTATATAGTATTACGTTATAACGTATAACATTATATAGTATTACGTTATAACGTATAACGTTATATAGTATCACCATGTAACGTATAACGTTATATAGTATCACCATGTAACGTATAACGTTATATAGTATCACCATGTAACGGATAACGTTATATAGTATTACGTTATAACGTATAACGTTATATAGTATGACGTTATAACGTATAACGTTATATAGTATCACCATGTAACGTATAACGTTATATAGTATTACCATATAACGTATAACGTTATATAGTATTACCATATAACGTATAACGTTATATAGTATTACCATATAACGTATAACGTTATATAGTATTACGTTATAACGTATAACGTTATATAGTATTACGTTATAACGTATAACGTTATATAGTATTACGTTATAACGTATAACGTTATATAATATTACGTTATAACGTATAACGTTATATAGTATTACCATATAACGTATAACGTTATATAGTATTACCATATAACGTATAACGTTATATAGTATTACGTTATAACGTATAACGTTATATAGTATTACGTTATAACGTATAACGTTTTATAGTATTACGTTATAACGTATAACGTTATATAATATTACGTTATAACGTATAACGTTATATAGTATTACGTTATAACGTTTAACGTTATATAGTATTACCATATCACGTATAAAGTTATATAGTATTACGGTATAACGTATAACGTTATATACTATTACGTTATAACGTTATATAGTATTACCATATAACGTATAACGTTATATAGTATTACGTTATAACGTATAACTTTATATAGTATTACGTTATATCGTATAACGTTATATAGTATTACCATATAACGTATAACGTTATATAGTATTACGTTATAACGTATAACGTTATATACTATTACGTTATAACGTATAACGTTATATAGTATCAGCATATAACGTATAACGTTATATAGTATTACCATATAACGTATAACGTTATATAGTATTACCATATAACGTATAACGTTATATAGTATTACGTTATAACGTATAACGTTATATAGTATTACGTTATAACGTATAACGTTATATAGTATTACGTTATAACGTATAACGTTATTTAGTATTACCATATAACGTATAACGTTATATAGTATTACCATATAACGTATAACGTTATATAGTATTACCATATAACGTATAACGTTATATAGTATTACGGTATAACGTATAACGTTATATACTATTACGTTATAACGTTATATAGTATTACCATATAACGTATAACGTTATATAGTATTACGTTATAACGTATAACTTTATATAGTATTACGTTATATCGTATAACGTTATATAGTATTACCATATAACGTATAACGTTATATAGTATTACGTTATAACGTATAACGTTATATACTATTACGTTATAACGTATAACGTTATATAGTATCAGCATATAACGTATAACGTTATATAGTATTACCATATAACGTATAACGTTATATAGTATTACCATATAACGTATAACGTTATATAGTATTACGTTATAACGTATAACGTTATATAGTATTACGTTATAACGTATAACGTTATATAGTATTACGTTATAACGTATAACGTTATTTAGTATTACCATATAACGTATAACGTTATATAGTATTACCATATAACGTATAACGTTATATAGTATTACCATATAACGTATAACGTTATATAGTATTACCATATAACGTATAACGTTATATAGTATTACGTTATAACGTATAACGTTATATAGTATTACCATATCACGTATAAAGTTATATAGTATTACGGTATAACGTATAACGTTATATACTATTACGTTATAACGTTATATAGTATCACCATGTAACGTATAACGTTATATAGTATTACGTTATAACGTATAACGTTATATAGTATTACGTTATAACGTATAACGTTATATAGTATGACGTTATAACGTATAACGTTAAATAGTATTACCATATAACGTATAACGTTATATAGTATTACCATATAACGTATAACGTTATATAGTATTACGTTATAACGTATAACGTTATATAGTATTACGTTATATCGTATAACGTTATATAGTATTACGTTATAACGTATAACGTTATATAGTATCACCATGTAACGTACCACGTTATATAGTATTACGTTATAACGTATAACGTTATATAGTATTACCATATAACGTATAACGTTATATAGTATTACCATATAACGTATAACGTTATATAGTATTACGTTATAACGTATAACGTTATATAGTATTACGTTATAACGTATAACGTTATATAGTATCACCATGTAACGTACCACGTTATGTAGTATTACGTTATAACGTATAACGTTATATAGTATTACCATATAACGTATAACGTTATATAGTATTACCATATAACGTATAACGTTATATAATAGTATTACGGTATAACGTATAACGTTATATACTATTTCGTTATAACGTTATATAGTATCACCATGTAACGTATAACGTTATATAGTATTACGTTATAACGTATAACGTTATATAGTATTACGTTATATCGTATAACGTTATATAGTATTACGTTATAACGTATAACGTTATATAGTATTACGATATAACGTATAACGTTATATAGTATTACGTTATAACGTATAACGTTATATAGTATTACGTTATAACGTATAACGTTATATAGTATTACGTTATAACGTATAACGTTATATAGAATTACGTTATAACGTATAACATTATATAGTATTACGTTATAACGTATAACATTATATAGTATTACGTTATAACGTATAACGTTATATAGTATCACCATGTAACGTATAACGTTATATAGTATTACCATATCACGTATAACGTTATATAGTATTACCATATAACGTATAACGTTATATAGTATTACGTTATAACGATATATAGTATCACCATATAACGTATAACGTAATATAGTATTACGTTATATCGTATAACGTTATATAGTATTAGGTTATAACGTATAACGTTATATAGTATTACGTTATAACGTATAACGTTATATAGTATTACGTTATAACGTATAACGTTATATAGAATTACGTTATAACGTATAACATTATATAGTATTACGTTATAACGTATAACATTATATAGTATTACGTTATAACGTATAACGTTATATAGTATCACCATGTAACGTATAACGTTATATAGTATCACCATGTAACGTATAACGTTATATAGTATCACCATGTAACGGATAACGTTATATAGTATTACGTTATAACGTATAACGTTATATAGTATGACGTTATAACGTATAACGTTATATAGTATCACCATGTAACGTATAACGTTATATAGTATTACCATATAACGTATAACGTTATATAGTATTACCATATAACGTATAACGTTATATAGTATTACCATATAACGTATAACGTTATATAGTATTACGTTATAACGTATAACGTTATATAGTATTACGTTATAACGTATAACGTTATATAGTATTACGTTATAACGTATAACGTTATATAATATTACGTTATAACGTATAACGTTATATAGTATTACCATATAACGTATAACGTTATATAGTATTACCATATAACGTATAACGTTATATAGTATTACGTTATAACGTATAACGTTATATAGTATTACGTTATAACGTATAACGTTTTATAGTATTACGTTATAACGTATAACGTTATATAATATTACGTTATAACGTATAACGTTATATAGTATTACGTTATAACGTTTAACGTTATATAGTATTACCATATCACGTATAAAGTTATATAGTATTACGGTATAACGTATAACGTTATATACTATTACGTTATAACGTTATATAGTATTACCATATAACGTATAACGTTATATAGTATTACGTTATAACGTATAACTTTATATAGTATTACGTTATATCGTATAACGTTATATAGTATTACCATATAACGTATAACGTTATATAGTATTACGTTATAACGTATAACGTTATATACTATTACGTTATAACGTATAACGTTATATAGTATCAGCATATAACGTATAACGTTATATAGTATTACCATATAACGTATAACGTTATATAGTATCACCATGTAACGTATAACGTTATATAGTATCACCATGTAACGTACCACGTTATATAGTATTACGTTATAACGTATAACGTTATATAGTATTACCATATAACGTATAACGTTATATAGTATTACCATATAACGTATAACGTTATATAGTATTACGTTATAACGTATAACGTTATATAGTATTACGTTATAACGTATAACGTTATATAGTATCACCATGTAACGTACCACGTTATGTAGTATTACGTTATAACGTATAACGTTATATAGTATTACCATATAACGTATAACGTTATATAGTATTACCATATAACGTATAACGTTATATAATAGTATTACGGTATAACGTATAACGTTATATACTATTTCGTTATAACGTTATATAGTATCACCATGTAACGTATAACGTTATATAGTATTACGTTATAACGTATAACGTTATATAGTATTACGTTATATCGTATAACGTTATATAGTATTACGTTATAACGTATAACGTTATATAGTATTACGATATAACGTATAACGTTATATAGTATTACGTTATAACGTATAACGTTATATAGTATTACGTTAAAACGTATAACGTTATATAGTATTACGTTATAACGTATAACGTTATATAGAATTACGTTATAACGTATAACATTATATAGTATTACGTTATAACGTATAACATTATATAGTATTACGTTATAACGTATAACGTTATATAGTATCACCATGTAACGTATAACGTTATATAGTATTACCATATCACGTATAACGTTATATAGTATTACCATATAACGTATAACGTTATATAGTATTACGTTATAACGATATATAGTATCACCATATAACGTATAACGTAATATAGTATTACGTTATATCGTATAACGTTATATAGTATTAGGTTATAACGTATAACGTTATATAGTATTACGTTATAACGTATAACGTTATATAGTATTACGTTATAACGTATAACGTTATATAGAATTACGTTATAACGTATAACATTATATAGTATTACGTTATAACGTATAACATTATATAGTATTACGTTATAACGTATAACGTTATATAGTATCACCATGTAACGTATAACGTTATATAGTATCACCATGTAACGTATAACGTTATATAGTATCACCATGTAACGGATAACGTTATATAGTATTACGTTATAACGTATAACGTTATATAGTATGACGTTATAACGTATAACGTTATATAGTATCACCATGTAACGTATAACGTTATATAGTATTACCATATAACGTATAACGTTATATAGTATTACCATATAACGTATAACGTTATATAGTATTACCATATAACGTATAACGTTATATAGTATTACGTTATAACGTATAACGTTATATAGTATTACGTTATAACGTATAACGTTATATAGTATTACGTTATAACGTATAACGTTATATAATATTACGTTATAACGTATAACGTTATATAGTATTACCATATAACGTATAACGTTATATAGTATTACCATATAACGTATAACGTTATATAGTATTACGTTATAACGTATAACGTTATATAGTATTACGTTATAACGTATAACGTTTTATAGTATTACGTTATAACGTATAACGTTATATAATATTACGTTATAACGTATAACGTTATATAGTATTACGTTATAACGTTTAACGTTATATAGTATTACCATATCACGTATAAAGTTATATAGTATTACGGTATAACGTATAACGTTATATACTATTACGTTATAACGTTATATAGTATTACCATATAACGTATAACGTTATATAGTATTACGTTATAACGTATAACTTTATATAGTATTACGTTATATCGTATAACGTTATATAGTATTACCATATAACGTATAACGTTATATAGTATTACGTTATAACGTATAACGTTATATACTATTACGTTATAACGTATAACGTTATATAGTATCAGCATATAACGTATAACGTTATATAGTATTACCATATAACGTATAACGTTATATAGTATTACCATATAACGTATAACGTTATATAGTATTACGTTATAACGTATAACGTTATATAGTATTACGTTATAACGTATAACGTTATATAGTATTACGTTATAACGTATAACGTTATTTAGTATTACCATATAACGTATAACGTTATATAGTATTACCATATAACGTATAACGTTATATAGTATTACCATATAACGTATAACGTTATATAGTATTACCATATAACGTATAACGTTATATAGTATTACGTTATAACGTATAACGTTATATAGTATTACCATATCACGTATAAAGTTATATAGTATTACGGTATAACGTATAACGTTATATACTATTACGTTATAACGTTATATAGTATCACCATGTAACGTATAACGTTATATAGTATTACGTTATAACGTATAACGTTATATAGTATTACGTTATAACGTATAACGTTATATAGTATGACGTTATAACGTATAACGTTAAATAGTATTACCATATAACGTATAACGTTATATAGTATTACCATATAACGTATAACGTTATATAGTATTACGTTATAACGTATAACGTTATATAGTATTACGTTACAACGTATAACGTTATATAGTATTACGTTATAACGTATAACGTTATTTAGTATTACCATATAACGTATAACGTTATATAGTATTACGTTATAACGTATAACGTTATATAGTATTACGTTATAACGTTTAACGTTATATAGTATTACCATATCACGTATAAAGTTATATAGTATTACGGTATAACGTATAACGTTATATACTATTACGTTATAACGTTATATAGTATCACCATGTAACGTATAACGTTATATAGTATTACGTTGTAACGTATAACGTTATGTAGTATTACGTTATAACGTATAACGTTATATAGTATTACGATATAACGTATAACGTTATATAGTATTACGTTATAACGTATAACGTTATATAGTATTACGTTATAGCGTGTATCATTTTATAGTATTACGTTATAACGTATAACGTTATATAGTATCACCATGTAACGTACAACGTTATATAGTATTACGTTATAACGTATAACGTTATATAGTATTACGTTATAACGTATAACGTTATATAGTATTACGTTATATCGTATAACGTTATATAGTATTACGTTACAACGTATAACGTTATATAGTATTACGATATAACGTATAACGTTATATAGTATTACGTTATAACGTATAACGTTATATAGTATTACGTTAAAACGTATAACGTTATGTAGTATTACGTTATGACGTATAACGTTATATAGTATTACCATATAACGTATAACGTTATACAGTATTACGTTATAACGATATATAGTATCACCATATAACGTATAACGTTATATAGTATTACGTTATATCGTATAACGTTATATAGTATTACGTTATAACGTATAACGTTATATAGTATTACGTTATATCGTATAACGTTATATAGTATTACGTTATAACGTATAACGTTATATAGTATTACGATATAACGTATAACGTTATATAGTATTACGTTATAACGTATAACGTTATATAGTATTACGTTATAACGTATAACGTTATATAGTATTACGTTATGACGTATAACGTTATATAGTATTACCATATAACGTATAACGTTATATAGTATTACGTTATAACGATATATAGTATCACCATATAACGTATAACGTTATATAGTATTACGTTATAACGTATAACGTTATGTAGTATTACGTTATAACGTATAACGTTATATAGTATTACGTTATAACGTATAACGTTATATAGTATTACGTTATATCGTATAACGTTATATAGTATTACGCTATAACGTATAACGTTATATAGTATCACCATGTAACGTACAACGTTATATAGTATTACGTTATAACGTATAACGTTATATAGTATTACGTTATAACGTATAACGTTATATAGTATTACGTTATATCGTATAACGTTATATAGTATTACGTTATAACGTATAACGTTATATAGTATTACGATATAACGTATAACGTTATATAGTATTACGTTATAACGTATAACGTTATATAGTATTACGTTATAACGTATAACGTTATATAGTATTACGTTATGACGTATAACGTTATATAGTATTACCATATAACGTATAACGTTATATAGTATTACGTTATAACGATATATAGTATCACCATATAACGTATAACGTTATATAGTATTACGTTATATCGTATAACGTTATATAGTATTACGTTATAACGTATAACGTTATATAGTATTACGTTATAACGTATAACGTTATATAGTATTACGTTATAACGTATAACGTTATATAGTATTACGTTATAACGTATAACGTTATATAGTATTACGTTATATCGTATAACGTTATATAGTATTACGTTATAACGTATAACGTTATATAGTATTACGATATAACGTATAACGTTATATAGTATTACGTTATAACGTATAACGTTATAAAGTATTACGTTATAACGTATAACGTTATATAGTATTACGTTATATCGTATAACGTTATATAGTATTACGTTATAACGTATAACGTTATATAGTATTACGATATAACGTATAACGTTATATAGTATTACGTTATAACGTATAACGTTATATAGTATTACGTTATAACGTATAACGTTATATAGTATTACGTTATAACGTATAACGTTATATAGAATTACGTTATAACGTATAACATTATATAGTATTACGTTATAACGTATAACATTATATAGTATTACGTTATAACGTATAACGTTATATAGTATCACCATGTAACGTATAACGTTATATAGTATTACCATATCACGTATAACGTTATATAGTATTACCATATAACGTATAACGTTATATAGTATTACGTTATAACGATATATAGTGTCACCATATAACGTATAACGTTATATAGTATTACGTTATATCGTATAACGTTATATAGTATTACGTTATAACGTATAACGTTATATAGTATTACGTTATATCGTATAACGTTATATAGTATTACGTTATAACGTATAACGTTATATAGTATTACGATATAACGTATAACGTTATATAGTATTACGTTATAACGTATAACGTTATATAGTATTACGTTATAACGTATAACGTTATATAGTATTACGTTATAACGTATAACGTTATGTAGTATTACGTTATAACGTATAACGTTATATAGTATTACGTTATAACGTATAACGTTATATAGTATTACGTTATATCGTATAACGTTATATAGTATTACGCTATAACGTATAACGTTATATAGTATCACCATGTAACGTACAACCTTATATAGTATTACGTTATAACGTATAACGTTATATAGTATGACGTTATAACGTATAACGTTATATAGTATCACCATGTAACGTATAACGTTATATAGTATTACCATATAACGTATAACGTTATATAGTATTACCATATAACGTATAACGTTATATAGTATTACGTTATAACGTATAACGTTATATAGTATTACGTTATAACGTATAACGTTATATAGTATTACGTTATAACGTATAACGTTATTTAGTATTACCATATAACGTATAACGTTATGTAGTATTACGTTATAACGTATAACGTTATTTAGTATTACCATATAACGTATAACGTTATATAGTATTACGTTATAACGTATAACGTTATATAGTATTACCATATCACGTATAACGTTATATAGTATTACGGTATGACGTATAACGTTATATACTATTACGTTATAACGTTATATAGTATCACCATGTAACGAATAACGTTATATAGTATTACGTTATAACGTATAACGTTATTTAGTATTACCATATAACGTATAACGTTATATAGTATTACGTTATAGCGTTATATAGTAATACGTTATAACGTATAACGTTATATAGTATTACGTTATAACGTATAACATTATATGGTATTACGTTATAACGTATAACGTTATATAGTATTACGTTATAACGTATAACATTATATGGCATTACGTTATAACGTATAACGTTATAAAGTATTACGTTATAACGTATAACGTTATATAGTATTACGTTATAACGTATAACGTTACATAGTATTACGCTATAACGGATAACGTTACATAGTATTACGTTATAACGTATAACGTTATATAGTATTACGATATAACGTATAACGTTATATAGTATTACGTTATAACGTATAACGTTATATAGTATTACGTTATAACGTATAACGTTATATAGTATTACGTTATATCGTATAACGTTATATAGTATTACGTTATAACGTATAACGTTATATAGTATTACGATATAACGTATAACGTTATATAGTATTACGTTATAACGTATAACGTTATATAGTATTACGTTATAACGTATAACGTTATATAGTATTACGTTATAACGTATAACGTTATATAGAATTACGTTATAACGTATAACATTATATAGTATTACGTTATAACGTATAACATTATATAGTATTACGTTATAACGTATAACGTTATATAGTATCACCATGTAACGTATAACGTTATATAGTATTACCATATCACGTATAACGTTATATAGTATTACCATATAACGTATAACGTTATATAGTATTACGTTATAACGATATATAGTATCACCATATAACGTATAACGTTATATAGTATTACGTTATATCGTATAACGTTATATAGTATTAGGTTATAACGTATAACGTTATATAGTATTACGTTATAACGTATAACGTTATATAGTATTACGTTATAACGTATAACGTTATATAGAATTACGTTATAACGTATAACATTATATAGTATTACGTTATAACGTATAACATTATATAGTATTACGTTATAACGTATAACGTTATATAGTATCACCATGTAACGTATAACGTTATATAGTATCACCATGTAACGTATAACGTTATATAGTATCACCATGTAACGTATAACGTTATATAGTATTACGTTATAACGTATAACGTTATATAGTATGACGTTATAACGTATAACGTTATATAGTATCACCATGTAACGTATAACGTTATATAGTATTACCATATAACGTATAACGTTATATAGTATTACCATATAACGTATAACGTTATATAGTATTACGTTATAACGATATATAGTATCACCATATAACGTATAACGTTATATAGTATTACGTTATATCGTATAACGTTATATAGTATTAGGTTATAACGTATAACGTTATATAGTATTACGTTATAACGTATAACGTTATATAGTATTACGTTATAACGTATAACGTTATATAGTATTACGTTATATCGTATAACGTTATATAGTATTACGTTATAACATATAACGTTATATAGTATTACGATATAACGTATAACGTTATATAGTATTACGTTATAACGTATAACGTTATATAGTATTACGTTATAACGTATAACGTTATATAGTATTACGTTATAACGTATAACGTTATATAGAATTACGTTATAACGTATAACATTATATAGTATAACGTTATAACGTATAACATTATATAGTATTACGTTATAACGTATAACGTTATATAGTATCACCATGTAACGTATAACGTTATATAGTATTACCATATCACGTATAACGTTATATAGTATTACCATATAACGTATAACGTTATATACTATTACGTTATAACGATATATAGTATCACCATATAACGTATAACGTTATATAGTATTACGTTATATCGTATAACGTTATATAGTATTAGGTTATAACGTATAACGTTATATAGTATTACCATATAACGTATAACGTTATATAGTATTACGTTATAACGATATATAGTATCACCATATAACGTATAACGTTATATAGTATTACGTTATATCGTATAACGTTATATAGTATTAGGTTATAACGTATAACGTTATATAGTATTACGTTATAACGTATAACGTTATATAGTATTACGTTATAACGTATAACGTTATATAGTATTACCATATAACGTATAACGTTATATAGTATTACGTTATAACGATATATAGTATCACCATATAACGTATAACGTTATATAGTATTGCGTTATATCGTATAACGTTATATAGTATTAGGTTATAACGTATAACGTTATATAGTATTACGTTATAACGTATAACGTTATATAGTATTACGTTATAACGTATAACGTTATATAGAATTACGTTATAACGTATAACATTATATAGTATTACGTTATAACGTATAACATTATATCGTATTACGTTATAACGTATAACGTTATATAGTATCACCATGTAACGTATAACGTTATATAGTATCACCATGTAACGTATAACGTTATATAGTATCACCATGTAACGTATAACGTTGTATAGTATTACGTTATAACGTATAACGTTATATAGTATGACGTTATAACGTATAACGTTATATAGTATCACCATGTAACGTATAACGTTATATAGTATTACCATATAACGTATAACGTTATATAGTATTACCATATAACGTATAACGTTATATAGTATTACGTTATAACGTATAACGTTATATAGTATTACGTTATAACGTATAACGTTATATAGTATTACGTTATAACGTATAACGTTATTTAGTATTACCATATAACGTATAACGTTATGTAGTATTACGTTATAACGTATAACGTTATTTAGTATTACCATATAACGTATAACGTTATATAGTATTACGTTATAACGTATAACGTTATATAGTATTACCATATCACGTATAACGTTATATAGTATTACGGTATGACGTATAACGTTATATACTATTACGTTATAACGTTATATAGTATCACCATGTAACGAATAACGTTATATAGTATTACGTTATAACGTATAACGTTATTTAGTATTACCATATAACGTATAACGTTATATAGTATTACGTTATAGCGTTATATAGTAATACGTTATAACGTATAACGTTATATAGTATTACGTTATAACGTATAACATTATATGGTATTACGTTATAACGTATAACGTTATATAGTATTACGTTATAACGTATAACATTATATGGCATTACGTTATAACGTATAACGTTATAAAGTATTACGTTATAACGTATAACGTTATATAGTATTACGTTATAACGTATAACGTTACATAGTATTACGCTATAACGGATAACGTTACATAGTATTACGTTATAACGGATAACGTTATATAGTATTACGTTATAACGTTATATAGTATTACGTTATAAAGTTATATAGTATTACGTTATAACGTATAACGTTATATAGTATTACGTTATAACGTATAACATTATATGGTATTACGTTATAACGTATAACGTTATATAGTATTACGTTATAACGTATAACGTTATATAGTATTACCATATAACGTATAACGTTATATAGTATTACCATATAACGTATAACGTTATATAGTATCACCATGTAACGTATAACGTTATATAGTATTACCATATAACGTATAACGTTATATAGTATTACCATATAACGTATAACGTTATATAGTATTACGTTATAACGTATAACGTTATATAGTATTACGTTATAACGTATAACGTTATATAGTATTACGTTATAACGTATAACGTTATTTAGTATTACCATATAACGTATAACGTTATGTAGTATTACGTTATAACGTATAACGTTATTTAGTATTACCGTATAACGTATAACGTTATGTAGTATTACGTTATAACGTATAACGTTATATAGTATTACGTTATAACGTATAACGTTATATAGTATTACGTTATAACGTATAACGTTATATAGTATTAACATATCACGTATAACGTTATATAGTATTACGGTATAACGTATAACGTTATATACTATTACGTTATAACGTTATATAGTATCACCATGTAACGAATAACGTTATATAGTATTACGTTATAACGTATAACGTATAACGTTATATAGTATTACGTTATAACGTATAACGTTATATAGTATTACGTTATAACGTATAACGTTATTTAGTATTACCATATAACGTATAACGTTATATAGTATTACGTTATAACGTTATATAGTATTACGTTATAACGTATAACGTTATATAGTATTACGTTATAACGTATAACATTATATGGTATTACGTTATAACGTATAACGTTATATAGTATTACGTAATAACGTATAACATTATATGGTATTACGTTATAACGTATAATGTTATATAGTATTACGTTATAACGTATAACGTTATATATTATTACGTTATAACGTATAACGTTACATAGTATTACGCTATAACGGATAACGTTACATAGTATTACGTTATAACGGATAACGTTATATAGTATTACGTTATAACGTTATATAGTATTACGTTATAACGTTATATAGTATTACGTTATAACGTATAACGTTATATAGTATTACGTTATAACGTATAACATTATATGGTATTACGTTATAACGTATAACGTTATATAGTATTACGTTATAACGTATAACCTTATATAGTATTACGTTATAACGTATAACGTTATATAGTATTACCATATAACGTATAACGTTATATAGTATTACCATATAACGTATAACGTTATATAGTATTACCATATAACGTATAACATTATATAGTATTACGTTATAACGTATAACGTTATATAGTATCACCATGTAACGTATAACGTTATATAGTATCACCGTGTAACGTATAACGTTATATAGTATCACCATGTAACGTATAACGTTATATAGTATCACCATGTAACGTATAACGTTATATAGTATTACGTTATAACGTATAACGTTATATAGTATGACGTTATAACGTATAACGTTATATAGTATCACCATGTAACGTATAACGTTATATAGTATTACCATATAACGTATAACGTTATATAGTATTACCATATAACGTATAACGTTATATAGTATTACGTTATAACGTATAACGTTATATAGTATTACGTTATAACGTATAACGTTATATAGTATTACGTTATAACGTATAACGTTATTTAGTTTTACCATATAACGTATAACGTTATGTAGTATTACGTTATAACGTATAACGTTATTTAGTATTACCATATAACGTATAACGTTATGTAGTATTACGTTATAACGTATAACGTTATATAGTATTACGTTATAACGTATAACGTTATATAGTATTACGTTATAACGTATAACGTTATATAGTATTACCATATCACGTATAACGTTATATAGTATTACGGTATAACGTATAACGTTATATACTATTACGTTATAACGTTATATAGTATCACCATGTAACGAATAACGTTATATAGTAATACGTTATAACGTATAACGTATAACGTTATATAGTATTACGTTATAACGTATAACGTTATATAGTATTACGTTATAACGTATAACGTTATTTAGTATTACCATATAACGTATAACGTTATATAGTATTACGTTATAACGTTATATAGTATTACGTTATAACGTATAACGTTATATAGTATTACGTTATAACGTATAACATTATATGGTATTACGTTATAACGTATAACGTTATATAGTATTACGTAATAACGTATAACGTTATATAGTATTACGTTATAACGTATAACGTTATATAGTATTACGTTATAACGTATAACGTTATATAGTATTAACATATCACGTATAACGTTATATAGTATTACGGTATAACGTATAACGTTATATACTATTACGTTATAACGTTATATAGTATCACCATGTAACGAATAACGTTATATAGTATTACGTTATAACGTATAACGTATAACGTTATATAGTATTACGTTATAACGTATAACGTTATATAGTATTACGTTATAACGTATAACGTTATTTAGTATTACCATATAACGTATAACGTTATATAGTATTACGTTATAACGTTATATAGTATTACGTTATAACGTATACCGTTATATAGTATTACGTTATAACGTATAACATTATATGGTATTACGTTATAACGTATAACGTTATATAGTATTACGTAATAACGTATAACATTATATGGTATTACGTTATAACGTATAATGTTATATAGTATTACGTTATAACGTATAACGTTATATATTATTACGTTATAACGTATAACGTTACATAGTATTACGCTATAACGGATAACGTTACATAGTATTACGTTATAACGGATAACGTTATATAGTATTACGTTATAACGTTATATAGTATTACGTTATAACGTTATATAGTATTACGTTATAACGTATAACGTTATATAGTATTACGTTATAACGTATAACATTATATGGTATTACGTTATAACGTATAACGTTATATAGTATTACGTTATAACGTATAACCTTATATAGTATTACGTTATAACGTATAACGTTATATAGTATTACCATATAACGTATAACGTTATATAGTATTACCATATAACGTATAACGTTATATAGTATTACCATATAACGTATAACATTATATAGTATTACGTTATAACGTATAACGTTATATAGTATCACCATGTAACGTATAACGTTATATAGTATCACCGTGTAACGTATAACGTTATATAGTATCACCATGTAACGTATAACGTTATATAGTATCACCATGTAACGTATAACGTTATATAGTATTACGTTATAACGTATAACGTTATATAGTATGACGTTATAACGTATAACGTTATATAGTATCACCATGTAACGTATAACGTTATATAGTATTACCATATAACGTATAACGTTATATAGTATTACCATATAACGTATAACGTTATATAGTATTACGTTATAACGTATAACGTTATATAGTATTACGTTATAACGTATAACGTTATATAGTATTACGTTATAACGTATAACGTTATTTAGTTTTACCATATAACGTATAACGTTATGTAGTATTACGTTATAACGTATAACGTTATTTAGTATTACCATATAACGTATAACGTTATGTAGTATTACGTTATAACGTATAACGTTATATAGTATTACGTTATAACGTATAACGTTATATAGTATTACGTTATAACGTATAACGTTATATAGTATTACCATATCACGTATAACGTTATATAGTATTACGGTATAACGTATAACGTTATATACTATTACGTTATAACGTTATATAGTATCACCATGTAACGAATAACGTTATATAGTAATACGTTATAACGTATAACGTATAACGTTATATAGTATTACGTTATAACGTATAACGTTATATAGTATTACGTTATAACGTATAACGTTATTTAGTATTACCATATAACGTATAACGTTATATAGTATTACGTTATAACGTTATATAGTATTACGTTATAACGTATAACGTTATATAGTATTACGTTATAACGTATAACATTATATGGTATTACGTTATAACGTATAACGTTATATAGTATTACGTAATAACGTATAACTTTATATGGTATTACGTTATAACGTATAATGTTATATAGTATTACGTTATAACGTATAACGTTATATATTATTACGTTATAACGTATAACGTTACATAGTATTACGCTATAACGGATAACGTTACATAGTATTACGTTATAACGGATAACGTTATATAGTATTACGTTATAACGTTATATAGTAATACGTTATAACGTTATATAGTATTACGTTATAACGTATAACGTTATATAGTATTACGTTATAACGTATAACATTATATGGTATTACGTTATAACGTATAACGTTATATAGTATTACGTTATAACGTATAACATTATATGGTATTACGTTATAACGTATAACGTTATATAGTATTACGTTATAACGTATAACCTTATATAGTATTACGTTATAACGTATAACGTTATATAGTATTACCATATAACGTATAACGTTATATAGTATTACCATATAACGTATAACGTTAGATAGTATCACCATGTAACGTATAACGTTATATAGTATCACCATGTAACGTATAACGTTATATAGTATTACGTTATAACGTATAACTTTATATAGTATTACGTTATAACGTATAACGTTATATAGTATTACCATATAACGTATAACGTTATATAGTATTACGTTCTAACGTATAACGTTATATACTATTACGTTATAACGTATAACGTTATATAGTATCACCATATAACGTATAACGTTATATAGTATCACCACGTAACGTATAACGTTATATAGTATCACCATGTAACGTATAACGTTATATAGTAATTACGTTATAACGTATAACGTTATATAGTATGACGTTATAACGTATAACGTTATATAGTATTACGTTATAACGTATAACGTTATATAGTATTACGTTATAACGTATAACGTTATATAGTATTACCATATAACGTATAACGCTATATAGTATTACCATATAACGTATAACGTTATATAGTATTACCATATAACGTATAACGTTATATAGTATTACGTTATAACGTATAACGTTATATAGTATTACGTTATAACGTATAACGTTATATAGTATTACGTTATAACGTATAACGTTATATAGTATCACCATGTAACGTATAACGTTATATAGTATCACCATGTAACGTATAACGTTATGTAGTATTACGTTATAACGTATAACGTTATATAGTATGACGTTATAACTTATAACGTTATATAGTATTACCATATAACGTATAACGTTATATAGTATTACCATATAACGTATAACGTTATATAGTATTACCATATACCGTATAACGTTATATAGTATTACCATATAACGTATAACGTTATATAGTATTACGTTATAACGTATAACGTTATATAGTATCACCATGTAACGTATAACTTTATATAGTATCACCATGTAACGTATAACGTTATATAGTATTACGTTATAACGTATAACGTTATATAGTATGACGTTATAACGTATAACGTTATATAGTATTACCATATAACGTATAACGTTATATAGTATTACCATATAACGTATAACGTTATATAGTATTACGTTATAACGTATAACGTTATATAGTATTACCATATAACGTATAACGTTATATAGTATTACGTTATAACGTATAACGTTATATAGTATTACGTTATAACGTATAACGTTATGTAGTATTACGATATAACGTATACCGTTATATAGTATTACCATATAACGTATAACGTTATATAGTATTACCATATAACGTATAACGTTATATAGTATTACGTTATAACGTATAACGTTATATAGTATTACGTTATAACGTATAACGTTATATAGTATTACGTTATAACGTATAACGTTATATAGTATTACGTTATAACGTATAACGTTATATAGTATTACGTTATAACGTTTAACGTTATATAGTATTACCATATCACGTATAAAGTTATATAGTATTACGGTATAACGTATAACGTTATATACTATTACGTTATAACGTTATATAGTATTACCATATAACGTATAACGTTATATAGTATTACGTTATAACGTATAACTTTATATAGTATTACGTTATATCGTATAACGTTATATAGTATTACCATATAACGTATAACGTTATATAGTATTACGTTATAACGTATAACGTTATATACTATTACGTTATAACGTATAACGTTATATAGTATCACCATATAACGTATAACGTTATATAGTATTACGTTATAACGTATAACGTTATATAGTATTACGTTATAACGTATAACGTTATATAGTATTACGTTATAACGTATAACGTTATATAGTATTACGTTATAA
Source organism: Bombus flavifrons (assembly GCF_040668555.2). Taxonomy (NCBI): domain Eukaryota; kingdom Metazoa; phylum Arthropoda; class Insecta; order Hymenoptera; family Apidae; genus Bombus; species Bombus flavifrons. The sequence goes on along the minus strand of NW_027184799.1, from coordinate 125,278 downwards.
CGTATAACGTTATATAGTATTACGTTATAACGTATAACTTTATATAGTATTACGTTATAACGTATAACGTTATATACTATCACCATGTAACGTATAACGTTATATAGTATCACCATGTAACGTATAACGTTATATAGTATCACCATGTAACGTATAACGTTATATAGTATTACGTTATAACGTATAACGTTATATAGTATGACGTTATAACGTATAACGTTATATAGTATTACGTTATAACGTATAACGTTATTTAGTATTACCATATAACGTATAACGTTATGTAGTATTACGTTATAACGTATAACGTTATTTAGTATTACCATATAAGTATAACGTTATGTAGTATTACGTTATAACGTATAACGTTATATAGTATTACGTTATAACGTATAACGTTATATAGTATTACGTTATAACGTATAACGTTATATAGTATTACCATATCACGTATAACGTTATATAGTATTACGGTATAACGTATAACGTTATATACTATTACGTTATAACGTTATATAGTATCACCATGTAACGAATAACGTTATATAGTATTACGTTATAACGTATAACGTATAACGTTATATAGTATTACGTTATAACGTATAACGTTATTTAGTATTACCATATAACGTATAACGTTATATAGTATTACGTTATAACGTTATATAGTATTACGTTATAACGTTATATAGTATTACGTTATAACGTATAACGTTATATAGTATTACGTTATAACGTATAACGTTATATGGTATTACGTTATAACGTATAACGTTATATAGTAATACGTTATAACGTATAACCTTATATAGTATTCGTTATAACGTATAACGTTATATAGTATTACCATATAACGTATAACGTTATATAGTATTACCATATAACGTATAACGTTATATAGTATCACCATGTAACGTATAACGTTATATAGTATCACCATGTAACGTATAACGTTATATAGTATTACGTTATAACGTATAACTTTATATAGTATTACGTTATAACGTATAACGTTATATAGTATTACCATATAACGTATAACGTTATATAGTATTACCATATAACGTATAACGTTATATAGTATTACGTTATAACGTATACGTTATATACTATTACGTTATAACGTATAACGTTATATAGTAATCACCATATAACGTATAACGTTATATAGTATCACCATGTAACGTATAACGTTATATAGTATCACCATGTAACGTATAACGTTATATAGTATTACGTTATAACGTATAACGTTATATAGTATGACGTTATAACGTATAACGTTATATAGTATTACGTTATAACGTATAACGTTATATAGTATTACGTTATAACGTATAACGTTATATAGTATTACCATATAACGTATAACGCTATATAGTATTACCATATAACGTATAACGTTATATAGTATTACATATAACGTATAACGTTATATAGTATTACGTTATAACGTATAACGTTATATAGTATGACGTTATAACGTATAACGTTATATAGTATTACGTTATAACGTATAACGTTATATAGTATTACGTTATAACGTATAACGTTATATAGTATACCATATAACGTATAACGCTATATAGTATTACCATATAACGTATAACGTTATATAGTATTGCCATATAACGTATAACGTTATATAGTATTACGTTATAACGTATAACGTTATATAGTATTACGTTATAACGTTTAACGTTATATAGTTTTACGTTATAACGTTAACGTTATATAGTATTACCATATCACGTATAAAGTTATATAGTATTACGGTATAACGTATACGTTATATACTATTACGTTATAACGTTATATAGTATCACCATGTAACGTATAACGTTATATAGTATTACGTTATAACGTATAACGTTATATAGTATTAGGTTATAACGTTATATAGTATCACCATGTAACGTATAACGTTATATAGTATTACGTTATAACGTATAACGTTATATAGTATTACGTTATAACGTATAACGTTATATAGTATTACGTTATAACGTATAACGTTATAGTATTACGTTATAACGTATAACGTATATAGTATTACGTTATAACGTATAACGTTATATAATATTACGTTATAACGTTATATAGTATCACCATGTAACGTATAACGTTATATAGTATTACGTTATAACGTATAACGTTATATAGTATTACGTTATAACGTATAACGTTATATAGTATTACGTTATAACGTATAACGTTATATAGTATTACGTTATAACGTATAACGTTATATAGTATTACGTTATAACGTATAACGTTATATAGTATTACGTTATAACGTTTAACGTTATATAGTATTACCATATCACGTATAAAGTTATATAGTATTACGGTATAACGTATAACGTTATATACTATTACGTTATAACGTTATATAGTATTACCATATAACGTATAACGTTATATAGTATTACGTTATAACGTATAACTTTATATAGTATTACGTTATATCGTATAACGTTATATAGTATTACCATATAACGTATAACGTTATATAGTATTACGTTATAACGTATAACGTTATATACTATTACGTTATAACGTATAACGTTATATAGTATCACCATATAACGTATAACGTTATATAGTATTACGTTATAACGTATAACGTTATATAGTATTACGTTATAACGTATAACGTTATATAGTATTACGTTATAACGTATAACGTTATATAGTATTACGTTATAACGTATAACTTTATATAGTATTGCGTTATAACGTATAACGTTATATAGTATCACCATGTAACGTATAACGTTATATAGTATCACCATGTAACGTATAACGTTATATAGTATCACCATGTAACGTATAACGTTATATAGTATTACGTTATAACGTATAACGTTATATAGTATGACGTTATAACGTATAACGTTATATAGTATTACGTTATAACGTATAACGTTATTTAGTATTACCATATAACGTATAACGTTATGTAGTATTACGTTATAACGTATAACGTTATTTAGTATTACCATATAACGTATAACGTTATGTAGTATTACGTTATTACGTATAACGTTATATAGTATTACGTTATAACGTATAACGTTATATAGTATTACGTTATAACGTATAACGTTATATAGTATTACCATATAACGTATAACGTTATATAGTATTACGTTATAACGTTATATAGTATTACGTTATAACGTATAACGTTATATAGTATTACGTTATAACGTATAACATTATATGGTATTACGTTATAACGTATAACGTTATATAGTATTACGTAATAACGTATAACATTATATGGTATTACGTTATAACGTATAATGTTATATAGTATTACGTTATAACGTATAACGTTATATATTATTACGTTATAACGTATAACGTTACATAGTATTACGCTATAACGGATAACGTTACATAGTATTACGTTATAACGGATAACGTTATATAGAATCACCATGTAACGTATAACGTTATATAGTATTACGTTATAACGTATAACGTTATATAGTATGACGTTATAACGTATAACGTTATATAGTATTACGTTATAACGTATAACGTTATATAGTATTACGTTATAACGTATAACGTTATATAGTATTACCATATAACGTATAACGTTATATAGTATTACGTTATAACGTATAACGTTATATACTATTACGTTATAACGTATAACGTTATATAGTATTACGTTATAACGTTATATAGTATTACGTTATAACGTATAACGTTATACAGTATTACCATATAACGTATAACGTTATATAGTATTACCATATAACGTATAACGTTATATAGTATCACCATGTAACGTATAACGTTATATAGTATCACCATGTAACGTATAACGTTATATAGTATTACGTTATAACGTATAACTTTATATAGTATTACGTTATAACGTATAACGTTATATAGTATTACCATATAACGTATAACGTTATATAGTATTACGTTATAACGTATAACGTTATATACTATTACGTTATAACGTATAACGTTATATAGTATCACCATATAACGTATAACGTTATATAGTATCACCATGTAACGTATAACGTTATATAGAATCACCATGTAACGTATAACGTTATATAGTATTACGTTATAACGTATAACGTTATATAGTATGACGTTATAACGTATAACGTTATATAGTATTACGTTATAACGTATAACGTTATATAGTATTACGTTATAACGTATAACGTTATATAGTATCACCATATAACGTATAACGTTATATAGTATCACCATGTAACGTATAACGTTATATAGAATCACCATGTAACGTATAACGTTATATAGTATTACGTTATAACGTATAACGTTATATAGTATGACGTTATAACGTATAACGTTATATAGTATTACGTTATAACGTATAACGTTATATAGTATTACGTTATAACGTATAACGTTATATAGTATTACCATATAACGTATAACGCTATATAGTATTACCATATAACGTATAACGTTATATAGTATTACCATATAACGTATAACGTTATATAGTATTACGTTATAACGTATAACGTTATATAGTATTACGTTATAACGTATAACGTTATATAGTATTACGGTATAACGTATAACGTTATATACTATTACGTTATAACGTTATATAGTATCACCATGTAACGTATAACGTTATATAGTATTACGTTATAACGTATAACGTTATATAGTATTAGGTTATAACGTATAACGTTATATAGTATTACGTTATAACGTATAACGTTATATAGTATTACGTTATAACGTTTAACGTTATATAGTATTACGTTATAACGTTTAACGTTATATAGTATTACCATATCACGTATAAAGTTATATAGTATTACGGTATAACGTATAACGTTATATACTATTACGTTATAACGTTATATAGTATCACCATGTAACGTATAACGTTATATAGTATTACGTTATAACGTATAACGTTATATAGTATTACGTTATAACGTATAACGTTATATAGTATTACGTTATAACGTATAACGTTATATAGTATTACGTTATAACGTATAACGTTATATAGTATTACGTTATAACGTATAACGTTATATAGTATTACGTTATAACGTATAACGTTATATAGTATTACGTTATAACGTATAACGTTATATAGTATTACGTTATAACGTTTAACGTTATATAGTATTACCATATCACGTATAAAGTTATATAGTATTACGTTATAACGTATAACGTCATATAGTATCTCCATGTAACGTATAACGTTATATAGTATCACCATGTAACGTATAACGTTATATAGTATCACCATGTAACGTATAACGTTATATAGTATTACGTTATAACGTATAACGTTATATAGTATGACGTTATAACGTATAACGTTATATAGTATTACGTTATAACGTATAACGTTATTTAGTATTACCATATAACGTATAACGTTATGTAGTATTACGTTATAACGTATAACGTTATATAGTATTACGTTATAACGTATAACGTTATATAGTATTACGTTATAACGTATAACGTTATATAGTATTACCATATCACGTATAACGTTATATAGTATTACGGTATAACGTATAACGTTATATACTATTACGTTATAACGTTATATAGTATCACCATGTAACGAATAACGTTATATAGTATCACCATGTAACGTATAACGTTATATAGTATTACGTTATAACGTATAACTTTATATAGTATTACGTTATAACGTATAACGTTATATAGTATTACCATATAACGTATAACGTTATATAGTAGTACGTTATAACGTATAACGTTATATACTATTACGTTATAACGTATAACGTTATATAGTATCACCATATAACGTATAACGTTATATAGAATCACCATGTAACGTATAACGTTATATAGTATCACCATGTAACGTATAACGTTATATAGTATTACGTTATAACGTATAACGTTATGTAGTATTACGTTATAACGTATAACGTTATATAGTATTACGTTATAACGTATAACGTTATATAGTATTACGTTATAACGTATAACGTTATATAGTATTACCATATCACGTATAACGTTATATAGTATTACGGTATAACGTATAACGTTATATACTATTACGTTATAACGTTATATAGTATCACCATGTAACGAATAACGTTATATAGTATTACGTTATAACGTATAACGTATAACGTTATATAGTATTACGTTATAACGTATAACGTTATAAAGTATTACGTTATAACGTATAACGTTATTTAGTATTACCATATAACGTATAACGTTATATAGTATTACGTTATAACGTTATATAGTATTACGTTATAACGTATAACGTTATATAGTATTACGTTATAACGTATAACGTTATATAGTATTACGTTATAACGTATAACGTTATATAGTATTACCATATCACGTATAAAGTTATATAGTATTACGGTATAACGTATAACGTTATATACTATTACGTTATAACGTTATATAGTATTACCATATAACGTATAACGTTATATAGTATTACGTTATAACGTATAACTTTATATAGTATTACGTTATATCGTATAACGTTATATAGTATTACCATATAACGTATAACGTTATATAGTATTACGTTATAACGTATAACGTTATATACTATTACGTTATAACGTATAACGTTATATAGTATCACCATATAACGTATAACGTTATATAGTATTACGTTATAACGTATAACGTTATAAAGTATTACGTTATAACGTATAACGTTATTTAGTATTACCATATAACGTATAACGTTATATAGTATTACGTTATAACGTTATATAGTATTACGTTATAACGTATAACGTTATATAGTATTACGTTATAACGTATAACATTATATGGTATTACGTTATAACGTATAACGTTATATAGTATTACGTAATAACGTATAACATTATATGGTATTACGTTATAACGTATAATGTTATATAGTATTACGTTATAACGTATAACGTTATATATTATTACGTTATAACGTATAACGTTACATAGTATTACGCTATAACGTATAACGTTACATAGTATTACGTTATAACGGATAACGTTATATAGTATTATGTTATAACGTTATATAGTATTACGTTATAACGTTATATAGTATTACGTTATAACGTATAACCTTATATAGTATTACGTTATAACGTATAACGTTATATAGTATTACCATATAACGTATAACGTTATACAGTATTACCATATAACGTATAACGTTATATAGTATCACCATGTAACGTATAACGTTATATAGTATCACCATGTAACGTATAACGTTATATAGTATTACGTTATAACGTATAACTTTATATAGTATTACGTTATAACGTATAACGTTATATAGTATTACCATATAACGTATAACGTTATATAGTAGTACGTTATAACGTATAACGTTATATACTATTACGTTATAACGTATAACGTTATATAGTATCACCATATAACGTATAACGTTATATAGAATCACCATGTAACGTATAACGTTATATAGTATTACGTTATAACGTATAACGTTATATAGTATGACGTTATAACGTATAACGTTATATAGTATTACGTTATAACGTATAACGTTATATAGTATTACGTTATAACGTATAACGTTATATAGTATCACCATATAACGTATAACGTTATATAGTATCACCATGTAACGTATAACGTTATATAGAATCACCATGTAAAGTATAACGTTATATAGTATTACGTTATAACGTATAACGTTATATAGTATGACGTTATAACGTATAACGTTATATAGTATTACGTTATAACGTATAACGTTATATAGTATTACGTTATAACGTATAACGTTATATAGTATTACCATATAACGTATAACGCTATATAGTATTACCATATAACGTATAACGTTATATAGTATTACCATATAACGTATAACGTTATATAGTATTACGTTATAACGTATAACGTTATATAGTATTACGTTATAACGTATAACGTTATATAGTATTACGGTATAACGTATAACGTTATATACTATTACGTTATAACGTTATATAGTATCACCATGTAACGTATAACGTTATATAGTATTACGTTATAACGTATAACGTTATATAGTATTAGGTTATAACGTATAACGTTATATAGTATTACGTTATAACGTATAACGTTATATAGTATTACGTTATAACGTTTAACGTTATATAGTATTACGTTATAACGTTTAACGTTATATAGTATTACCATATCACGTATAAAGTTATATAGTATTACGGTATAACGTATAACGTTATATACTATTACGTTATAACGTTATATAGTATCACCATGTAACGTATAACGTTATATAGTATTACGTTATAACGTATAACGTTATATAGTATTACGTTATAACGTATAACGTTATATAGTATTACGTTATAACGTATAACGTTATATAGTATTACGTTATAACGTATAACGTTATATAGTATTACGTTATAACGTATAACGTTATATAGTATTACGTTATAACGTATAACGTTATATAGTATTACGTTATAACGTATAACGTTATATAGTATTACGTTATAACGTTTAACGTTATATAGTATTACCATATCACGTATAAAGTTATATAGTATTACGGTATAACGTATAACGTTATATACTATTACGTTATAACGTTATATAGTATTACCATATAACGTATAACGTTATATAGTATTACGTTATAACGTATAACTTTATATAGTATTACGTTATATCGTATAACGTTATATAGTATTACCATATAACGTATAACGTTATATAGTATTACGTTATAACGTATAACGTTATATACTATTACGTTATAACGTATAACGTTATATAGTATCACCATATAACGTATAACGTTATATAGTATTACGTTATAACGTATAACGTTATATAGTATTACGTTATAACGTATAACGTTATATAGTATTACGTTATAACGTATAACGTTATATAGTATTACGTTATAACGTATAACTTTATATAGTATTACGTTATAACGTATAACGTCATATAGTATCACCATGTAACGTATAACGTTATATAGTATCACCATGTAACGTATAACGTTATATAGTATCACCATGTAACGTATAACGTTATATAGTATTACGTTATAACGTATAACGTTATATAGTATTACGTTATAACGTATAACGTTATTTAGTATTACCATATAACGTATAACGTTATGTAGTATTACGTTATAACGTATAACGTTATTTAGTATTACCATATAACGTATAACGTTATGTAGTATTACGTTATAACGTATAACGTTATATAGTATTACGTTATAACGTATAACGTTATATAGTATTACGTTATAACGTATAACGTTATATAGTATTACCATATCACGTATAACGTTATATAGTATTACGGTATAACGTATAACGTTATATACTATTACGTTATAACGTTATATAGTATCACCATGTAACGAATAACGTTATATAGTATTACGTTATAACGTATAACGTATAACGTTATATAGTATTACGTTATAACGTATAACGTTATATAGTATTACGTTATAACGTATAACGTTATTTAGTATTACCATATAACGTATAACGTTATATAGTATTACGTTATAACGTTATATAGTATTACGTTATAACGTATAACGTTATATAGTATTACGTTATAACGTATAACATTATATGGTATTACGTTATAACGTATAACGTTATATAGTATTACGTAATAACGTATAACATTATATGGTATTACGTTATAACGTATAATGTTATATAGTATTACGTTATAACGTATAACGTTATATATTATTACGTTATAACGTATAACGTTACATAGTATTACGCTATAACGGATAACGTTACATAGTATTACGTTATAACGGATAACGTTATATAGTATTATGTTATAACGTTATATAGTATTACGTTATAACGTTATATAGTATTACGTTATAACGTATAACCTTATATAGTATTACGTTATAACGTATAACGTTATATAGTATTACCATATAACGTATAACGTTATATAGTATTACCATATAACGTATAACGTTATATAGTATCACCATGTAACGTATAACGTTATATAGTATCACCATGTAACGTATAACGTTATATAGTATTACGTTATAACGTATAACTTTATATAGTATTACGTTATAACGTATAACGTTATATAGTATTACCATATAACGTATAACGTTATATAGTATTACGTTATAACGTATAACGTTATATACTATTACGTTATAACGTATAACGTTATATAGTATCACCATATAACGTATAACGTTATATAGTATCACCATGTAACGTATAACGTTATATAGTATCACCATGTAACGTATAACGTTATATAGTATTACGTTATAACGTATAACGTTATATAGTATCACCATGTAACGTATAACGTTATATAGTATCACCATGTAACGTATAACGTTATATAGTATTACGTTATAACGTATAACGTTATATAGTATTACGTTATAACGTATAACGTTATATAGTATTACGGTATAACGTATAACGTTATATACTATTACGTTATAACGTTATATAGTATCACCATGTAACGTATAACGTTATATAGTATTACGTTATAACGTATAACGTTATATAGTATTAGGTTATAACGTATAACGTTATATAGTATTACGTTATAACGTATAACGTTATATAGTATTACGTTATAACGTTTAACGTTATATAGTATTACGTTATAACGTTTAACGTTATATAGTATTACCATATCACGTATAAAGTTATATAGTATTACGGTATAACGTATAACGTTATATACTATTACGTTATAACGTTATATAGTATCACCATGTAACGTATAACGTTATATAGTATTACGTTATAACGTATAACGTTATATAGTATTACGTTATAACGTATAACGTTATATAGTATTACGTTATAACGTATAACGTTATATAGTATTACGTTATAACGTATAACGTTATATAGTATTACGTTATAACGTATAACGTTATATAGTATTACGTTATAACGTTTAACGTTATATAGTATTACCATATGACGTATAAAGTTATATAGTATTACGGTATAACGTATAACGTTATATACTATTACGTTATAACGTTATATAGTATTACCATATAACGTATAACGTTATATAGTATTACGTTATAACGTATAACTTTATATAGTATTACGTTATAACGTATAACGTTATTTAGTATTACCATATAACGTGTAACGTTATATAGTATTACGTTATAACGTATAACGTTATATAGTATTACGTTATAACGTATAACATTATATGGTATTACGTTATAACGTATAACGTTATATAGTATTACGTTATAACGTATAACATTATATGGTATTACGTTATAACGTATAACGTTATATAGTATTACGTTATAACGTATAACGTTATATAGTATTACGTTATAACGTATAACGTTATATAGTATTACGTTATAACGTATAACGTTATATAGTATTACGTTATAACGTTTAACGTTATATAGTATTACCATATGACGTATAAAGTTATATAGTATTACGGTATAACGTATAACGTTATATACTATTACGTTATAACGTTATATAGTATTACCATATAACGTATAACGTTATATAGTATTACGTTATAACGTATAACTTTATATAGTATTACGTTATATCGTATAACGTTATATAGTATTACCATATAACGTATAACGTTATATAGTATTACGTTATAACGTATAACGTTATATACTATTACGTTATAACGTATAACGTTATATAGTATCACCATATAACGTATAACGTTATATAGTATTACGTTATAACGTATAACGTTATATAGTATTACGTTATAACGTATAACGTTATATAGTATTACGTTATAACGTATAACGTTATATAGTATTACGTTATAACGTATAACTTTATATAGTATTACGTTATAACGTATAACGTTATATAGTATCACCATGTAACGTATAACGTTATATAGTATCACCATGTAACGTATAACGTTATATAGTATCACCATGTAACGTATAACGTTATATAGTATTACCATATGACGTATAAAGTTATATAGTATTACGGTATAACGTATAACGTTATATACTATTACGTTATAACGTTATATAGTATTACCATATAACGTATAACGTTATATAGTATTACGTTATAACGTATAACTTTATATAGTATTACGTTATATCGTATAACGTTATATAGTATTACGTTATAACGTATAACGTTATTTAGTATTACCATATAACGTGTAACGTTATATAGTATTACGTTATAACGTATAACGTTATATAGTATTACGTTATAACGTATAACATTATATGGTATTACGTTATAACGTATAACGTTATATAGTATTACGTTATAACGTATAACATTATATGGTATTACGTTATAACGTATAATGTTATATAGTATTACGTTATAACGTATAACGTTATATATTATTACGTTATAACGTATAACGTTACATAGTATTACGCTATAACGGATAACGTTACATAGTATTACGTTATAACGGATAACGTTATATAGTATTATGTTATAACGTTATATAGTATTACGTTATAACGTTATATAGTATTACGTTATAACGTATAACGTTGTATAGTATTACGTTATAACGTATAACATTATATGGTATTACGTTATAACGTATAACGTTATATAGTATTACGTTATAACGTATAACATTATATGGTATTACGTTATAACGTATAACGTTATATAGTATTACGTTATAACGTATAACCTTATATAGTATTACGTTATAACGTATAACGTTATATAGTATTACCATATAACGTATAACATTATATAGTATTACCATATAACGTATAACGTTATATAGTATCACCATGTAACGTATAACGTTATATAGTATCACCATGTAACGTATAACGTTATATAGTATTACGTTATAACGTATAACTTTATATAGTATTACGTTATAACGTATAACGTTATATAGTATTACCATATAACGTATAACGTTATATAGTATTACGTTATAACGTATAACGTTATATACTATTACGTTATAACGTATAACGTTATATAGTATCACCATATAACGTATAACGTTATATAGTATCACCATGTAACGTATAACGTTATATAGTATCACCATGTAACGTATAACGTTATATAGTATTACGTTATAACGTATAACGTTATATAGTATGACGTTATAACGTATAACGTTATATAGTATTACGTTATAACGTATAACGTTATATAGTATTACGTTATAACGTATAACGTTATATAGTATTACCATATAACGTATAACGCTATATAGTATTACCATATAACGTATAACGTTATATAGTATTACCATATAACGTATAACGTTATATAGTATTACGTTATAACGTATAACGTTATATAGAATTACGTTATAACGTATAACGTTATATAGTATTACGTTATAACGTATAACGTTATATAGTATCACCATGTAACGTATAACGTTATATAGTATCACCATGTAACGTATAACGTTATATAGTATTACGTTATAACGTATAACGTTATATAGTATGACGTTATAACGTATAACGTTATATAGTATTACCATATAACGTATAACGTTATATAGTATTACCATATAACGTATAACGTTATATAGTATTACCATATAACGTATAACGTTATATAGTATTACCATATAACGTATAACGTTATATAGTATTACGTTATAACGTATAACGTTATATAGTATCACCATGTTACGTATAACGTTATATAGTATCACCATGTAACGTATAACGTTATATAGTATTACGTTATAACGTATAACGTTATATTGTATGACGTTATAACGTATAACGTTATATAGTATTACCATATAACGTATAACGTTATATAGTATTACGTTATAACGTTTAACGTTATATAGTATTACCATATCACGTATAAAGTTATATAGTATTACGGTATAACGTATAACGTTATATACTATTACGTTATAACGTTATATAGTATTACCATATAACGTATAACGTTATATAGTATTACGTTATAACGTATAACGTTATATAGTATTACGTTATAACGTATAACGTTATATAGTATTACGTTATAACGTATAACGTTATATAGTATTACGTTATAACGTATAACTTTATATAGTATTACGTTATAACGTATAACGTTATATAGTATCACCATGTAACGTATAACGTTATATAGTATCACCATGTAACGTATAACGTTATATAGTATCACCATGTAACGTATAACGTTATATAGTATCACCATGTAACCGTATAACGTTATATAGTATTACGTTATAACGTATAACGTTATATAGTATCACCATGTAACGTATAACGTTATATAGTATCACCATGTAACGTATAACGTTATATAGTATTACGTTATAACGTATAACTTTATATAGTATTACGTTATATCGTATAACGTTATATAGTATTACCATATAACGTATAACGTTATATAGTATTACGTTATAACGTATAACGTTATATACTATTACGTTATAACGTATAACGTTATATAGTATCACCATATAACGTATAACGTTATATAGTATTACGTTATAACGTATAACGTTATATAGTATTACGGTATAACGTATAACGTTATATAGTATTACGTTATAACGTATAACGTTATATAGTATTACGTTATAACGTATAACTTTATATAGTATTACGTTATAACGTATAACGTTATATAGTATCACCATGTAACGTATAACGTTATATAGTATCACCATGTAACGTATAACGTTATATAGTATCACCATGTAACGTATAACGTTATATAGTATTACGTTATAACGTATAACGTTATATAGTATGACGTTATAACGTATAACGTTATATAGTATTACCATGTAACGTATAACGTTATATAGTATCACCATGTAACGTATAACGTTATATAGTATTACGTTATAACGTATAACGTTATATAGTATCACCATGTAACGTATAACGTTATATAGTATCACCATGTAACGTATAACGTTATATAGTATTACGTTATAACGTATAACTTTATATAGTATTACGTTATAACGTATAACTTTATATAGTATTACGTTATAACGTATAACGTTATATAGTATCACCATGTAACGTATAACGTTATATAGTATCACCATGTAACGTATAACGTTATATAGTATCACCATGTAACGTATAACGTTATATAGTATCACCATGTAACGTATAACGTTATATAGTATCACCATGTAACGTATAACGTTATATAGTATTACGTTATAACGTATAACGTTATATAGTATCACCATGTAACGTATAACGTTATATAGTATCACCATGTAACGTATAACGTTATATAGTATTACGTTATAACGTATAACTTTATATAGTATTACGTTATATCGTATAACGTTATATAGTATTACCATATAACGTATAACGTTATATAGTATTACGTTATAACGTATAACGTTATATACTATTACGTTATAACGTATAACGTTATATAGTATCACCATATAACGTATAACGTTATATAGTATTACGTTATAACGTATAACGTTATATAGTATTACGTTATAACGTATAACGTTATATAGTATTACGTTATAACGTATAACGTTATATAGTATTACGTTATAACGTATAACTTTATATAGTATTACGTTATAACGTATAGCGTTATATAGTATCACCATGTAACGTATAACGTTATATAGTATCACCATGTAACGTATAACGTTATATAGTATCACCATGTAACGTATAACGTTATATAGTATTACGTTATAACGTATAACGTTATATAGTATAACGTTATAACGTATAACGTTATATAGTATTACCATATAACGTATAACGTTATATAGTATTACCATATAACGTATAACGTTATATAGTATTACCATATAACGTCTAACGTTATATAGTATCACCATGTAACGTATAACGTTATATAGTATCACCATGTAACGTATAACGTTATATAGTATCACCATGTAACGTATAACGTTATATAGTATCACCATGTAACGTATAACGTTATATAGTATTACGTTATAACGTATAACGTTATATAGTATGACGTTATAACGTATAACGTTATATAGTATTACCATATAACGTATAACGTTATATAGTATTACCATATAACGTATAACGTTATATAGTATTACGTTATAACGTATAACGTTATATAGTATTACGTTATAACGTATAACGTTATATAGTATTACGTTATAACGTATAACGTTATTTAGTATTACCATATAACGTATAACGTTATATAGTATTACGTTATAACGTATAACGTTATATAGTATTACCATATAACGTATAACGTTATATAGTATTACGTTATAACGTATAACGTTATATAGTATCAAAATGTAACGTATAACGTTATATAGTATCACCATGTAACGTATAACGTTATATAGTATTACGTTATAACGTATAACGTTATATAGTATGACGTTATAACGTATAACGTTATATAGTATGACGTTATAACGTATAACGTTATATAGTATTACCATATAACGTATAACGTTATATAGTATTACCATATAACGTATAACGTTATATAGTATTACCATATAACGTATAACGTTATATAGTATTACCATATAACGTATAACGTTATATAGTATTACCATATAACGTATAACGTTATATAGTATTACGTTATAACGTATAACGTTATATAGTATCACCATGTAACGTATAACGTTATATAGTATCACCATGTAACGTATAACGTTATATAGTATTACGTTATAACGTATAACGTTATATTGTATGACGTTATAACGTATAACGTTATATTGTATGACGTTATAACGTATAACGTTATATAGTATTACCATATAACGTATAACGTTATATAGTATTACCATATAACGTATAACGTTATATAGTATTACGTTATAACGTATAACGTTATATAGTATTACGTTATAACGTATAACGTTATATAGTATTACGTTATAACGTATAACGTATATAGTATTACGTTATAACGTATAACGTTATATAGTATTACGTTATAACGTATAACGTTATATAGTATTACGTTATAACGTATAACGTTATATAGTATTACGTTATAACGTATAACGTTATATAGCATTACGTTATAACGTATAACGTTATATAGTATTACGTTATAACGTTTAACGTTATATAGTATTACCATATCACGTATAAAGTTATATAGTATTACGGTATAACGTATAACGTTATATACTATTACGTTATAACGTTATATAGTATTACCATATAACGTATAACGTTATATAGTATTACGTTATAACGTATAACTTTATATAGTATTACGTTATATCGTATAACGTTATATAGTATTACCATATAACGTATAACGTTATATAGTATTACGTTATAACGTATAACGTTATATACTATTACGTTATAACGTATAACGTTATATAGTATCACCATATAACGTATAACGTTATATAGTATTACGTTATAACGTATAACGTTATATAGTATTACGTTATAACGTATAACGTTATATAGTATTACGTTATAACGTATAACGTTATATAGTATTACGTTATAACGTATAACGTTATATAGTATTACGTTATAACGTTATATAGTATCACCATATAACGTATAACGTTATATAGTATTACGTTATAACGTATAACGTTACATAGTATTACGTTATAACGTATAACGTTATATAGTATTAAGTTATAACGTATAACGTTATATAGTATTACGTTATAACGTTATATAGTATCACCATATAACGTATAACGTTATATAGTATTACGTTATAACGTATAACGTTATATAGTATCACCATGTAACGTATAACGTTATATAGTATTACGTTATAACGTATAACGTTATATAGTATTACGTTATAACGTATAACGTTATATAGTGTTACGTTATAACGTATAACATTATATAGTATTACGTTATAACGTATAACGTTATATAGTATTACGTTATAACGTATAACGTTATGTAGTATTACGTTATAACGTATAACGTTATATAGTATTACGTTATAACGTTATATAGTATCACCATATAACGTATAACGTTATATAGTATTACGTTATAACGTATAACGTTATATAGTATTACGTTATAACGTATAACGTTATATAGTATTAAGTTATAACGTATAACGTTATATAGTATTACGTTATAACGTATAACGTTATGTAGTATTACGTTATAACGTATAACGTTATATAGTATTACGTTATAACGTATAACGTTATATAGTATTAAGTTATAACGTATAACGTTATATAGTATTACGTTATAACGTTATATAGTATCACCATATAACGTATTAGGTGAAGTAAAAAGTTCTGAGCGCTTTTTCGCTTTATTTCGACGATGAAATTAACATAGTCAAGATTATTCGATTTAGATTAAATATGCGCCGTTTTGTTCGATTACTTTTGTCCATTTTGAAGGCAATTTCATAATTCCGCGGTTGAAGAAGTCCTCGTCCCTATTGGTAAAAAACTTGACCAGCTCATTTTCACAAGCCTCTCTTGAGGCCAGTTTTGTACCATCAAGAAAATTTTGCAAAAACTTAAAAAGGTGATAATCGCTTGGTGCCAGGTCTGGACTGTACGGCGGATGCGATAGAACCTCCCAGCCAAGCTCTCGGAGCTTCTGACGCGTCGTTAAAGATGTGTGCGGCCTGGCGTTGTCTTGATGGAACACAACACCTTTCCTATTGGCCAATTCTGGCCGCTTCTGGTCGATCGCCTGCTTCAGTCTGGTCAGTTGTTGACAATAGAGGTCCGAATTAAGTGTTTGCCCCGATGGGAGCAGCTCATAATGGATGATTCCCTTCCAATCCCACCAAACACACAATAAAACCTTCTTGGCCGTTAATCCACGCTTGGCGATCGTTTGGGCCGGCCCACCGCGATTGGACCACGATCTTTTTCGGCTGTTGTTCTCGTATGTGACCCATTTTTCATCGCCAGTCACCATCCGCTTCAAAAATGGGTCGATTTCGTTACGTCTCAACAAAGAATCGCAGGCATCAATTCGGTCCAAAAGGTTCTTTTGCGTCAATTCATGTGGCACCCATACGTCGAGCTTCTTCTTGAGACCAGCCTTATGCAAATGGTTCCAAACGGTTTTCTGGATAATCTTCAGTTCCTGGGCAATGGAATAAGTGCTCACATGCCGGTCCGACTCGACGATTTCCATGATTTTATCCACATTTTCGACGATTGGCCTACCAGAGCGTGCCTCATCTTCGACGTCCATATTACCAGAACGGAATCGTTGGAACCACCGCTTTGCTGTTGCATTCGATACTGTACTGGGTCCATAAACAGCACAAATTTTTTTGGCCGCCTGCTCCGCCTTTTCACCTTGGTCGTAGTGGTACTGAAGAATGTATCGAATTTTCTCTTTTTTTATCTCCATTTTCGAACGCTGTAACACACAACTGGCTTCACCGAACACAAAACTGACAAAGAACCTTTTTGATGCGTAATATCACCTTGAAATCGGTGTATACTATGACTCGATGCGATGTGCACATCGTGAGATATGGCTCACTAAAGACATCTAGCGAAAAACGCTCAGAACTTTTTACTTAACCTAATATAACGTTATATAGTATTACGTTATAACGTATAACGTTATATAGTATTACGTTATAACGTATAACGTTATATAGTATTAACGTTATAACGTTATATAGTATTACGTTATAACGTATAACATTATATAGTATTACGTTATAACGTATAACGTTATATAGTATCACCATGTAACGTATAACGTTATATAGTATTACGTTATAACGTATAACGTTATATAGTATTACGTTATAACGTATAACGTTATATAGTATTACGTTATAACGTATAACGTTATATAGTATTACGTTATAACGTATAACGTTATATAGTATTACGTTATAACGTATAACATTATATAGTATTACGTTATAACGTATAACGTTATATAGTATCACCATGTAACGTATAACGTTATATAGTATTACGTTATAACGTATAACGTTATATAGTATTACGTTATAACGTATAACGTTATATAGTGTTACGTTATAACGTATAACGTTATATAGTATTACGTTATAACGTATAACGATATATAGTATTACGTTATAACGTATAACGTTATATAGTATTACGTTATGACGTATAACGTTATATAGTATTACGTTATACCGTATAACGTTATATAGTATTACGTTATAACGTATAACGTTATATAGTATTACGTTATAACGTTATATAGTATCACCATATAACGTATAACGTTATATAGTATTACGTTATAACGTTATATAGTATCACCATATAACGTATAACGTTATATAGTATTACGTTATAACGTATAACGTTATATAGTATTACGTTATAACGTATAACGTTATATAGTATTACGTTATAACGTATAACGTTATATAGTATTACGTTATAACGTATAACGTTATATAGTATTACGTTATAACGTATAACATTATATAGTATTACGTTATAACGTATAACGTTATATAGTATCACCATGTAACGTATAACGTTATATAGTATTACGTTATAACGTATAACGTTATATAGTATTACGTTATAACGTATAACGTTATATAGTATTACGTTATAACGTATAACGTTATATAGTATTACGTTATAACGTATAACGTTATATAGTATTACGTTATAACGTATAACGTTATATAGTATTAACGTTATAACGTTATATAGTATTACGTTATAACGTATAACATTATATAGTATTACGTTATAACGTATAACGTTATATAGTATCACCATGTAACGTATAACGTTATATAGTATTACGTTATAACGTATAACGTTATATAGTATTACGTTATAACGTATAACGTTATATAGTATTACGTTATAACGTATAACGTTATATAGTATTACGTTATAACGTATAACGTTATATAGTATTACGTTATAACGTATAACATTATATAGTATTACGTTATAACGTATAACGTTATATAGTATCACCATGTAACGTATAACGTTATATAGTATTACGTTATAACGTATAACGTTATATAGTATTACGTTATAACGTATAACGTTATATAGTGTTACGTTATAACGTATAACGTTATATAGTATTACGTTATAACGTATAACGATATATAGTATTACGTTATAACGTATAACGTTATATAGTATTACGTTATGACGTATAACGTTATATAGTATTACGTTATACCGTATAACGTTATATAGTATTACGTTATAACGTATAACGTTATATAGTATTACGTTATAACGTTATATAGTATCACCATATAACGTATAACGTTATATAGTATTACGTTATAACGTTATATAGTATCACCATATAACGTATAACGTTATATAGTATTACGTTATAACGTATAACGTTATATAGTATTACGTTATAACGTATAACGTTATATAGTATTACGTTATAACGTATAACGTTATATAGTATTACGTTATAACGTATAACGTTATATAGTATTACGTTATAACGTATAACATTATATAGTATTACGTTATAACGTATAACGTTATATAGTATCACCATGTAACGTATAACGTTATATAGTATTACGTTATAACGTATAACGTTATATAGTATTACGTTATAACGTATAACGTTATATAGTATTACGTTATAACGTATAACGTTATATAGTATTACGTTATAACGTATAACGTTATATAGTATTACGTTATAACGTATAACGTTATATAGTATCACCATGTAACGTATAACGTTATATAGTATTACGTTATAACGTATAACGTTATATAGTATTACGTTATAACGTATAACGTTATATAGTATTACGTTATAACGTATAACGTTATATAGTATTACGTTATAACGTATAACATTATATAGTATTACGTTATAACGTATAACGTTATATAGTATTAAGTTATAACGTATAACGTTATATAGTATTACGTTATAACGTTATATAGTATCACCATATAACGTATAACGTTATATAGTATTACGTTATAACGTATAACGTTATATAGTATTACGTTATAACGTATAACGTTATATAGTATTACGTTATGACGTATAACGTTATATAGTATTACGTTATAACGTATAACGTTATATAGTATTACGTTATAACGTATAACATTATATAGTATTACGTTATAACGTATAACGTTATATAGTATCACCATGTAACGTATAACGTTATATAGTATTACGTTATAACGTATAACGTTATATAGTATTACGTTATAACGTATAACGTTATATAGTATTACGTTATAACGTATAACGTTATATAGTATTACGTTATAACGTATAACATTATATAGTATTACGTTATAACGTATAACGTTATATAGTATCACCATGTAACGTATAACGTTATATAGTATTACGTTATAACGTATAACGTTATATAGTATTACGTTATAACGTATAACGTTATATAGTGTTACGTTATAACGTATAACGTTATATAGTATTACGTTATAACGTATAACGTTATATAGTATCACCATGTAACGTATAACGTTATATAGTATTACGTTATAACGTATAACGTTATATAGTATTACGTTATAACGTATAACGTTATATAGTATTACGTTATAACGTATAACGTTATATAGTATTACGTTATAACGTATAACGTTATATAGTATTACGTTATAACGTATAACATTATATAGTATTACGTTATAACGTATAACGTTATATAGTATTACGTTATAACGTATAACGTTATGTAGTATTACGTTATAACGTATAACGTTATATAGTATTACGTTATAACGTATAACGTTATATAGTATTACGTTATAACGTATAACATTATATAGTATTACGTTATAACGTATAACGTTATATAGTATCACCATGTAACGTATAACGTTATATAGTATTACGTTATAACGTATAACGTTATATAGTATTACGTTATAACGTTTAACGTTATATAGTATTACGTTATAACGTTTAACGTTATATAGTATTACCATATCACGTATAAAGTTATATAGTATTACGGTATAACGTATAACGTTATATACTATTACGTTATAACGTTATATAGTATCACCATGTAACGTATAACGTTATATAGTATTACGTTATAACGTATAACGTTATATAGTATTACGTTATAACGTATAACGTTATATAGTATTACGTTATAACGTATAACGTTATATAGTATTACGTTATAACGTATAACGTTATATAGTATTACGTTATAACGTATAACGTTATATAGTATTACGTTATAACGTATAACGTTATATAGTATTACGTTATAACGTATAACGTTATATAGTATTACGTTATAACGTATAACGTTATATAGTATTACGTTATAACGTATAACGTTATATAGTATTACGTTATAACGTTTAACGTTATATAGTATTACCATATCACGTATAAAGTTATATAGTATTACGGTATAACGTATAACGTTATATACTATTACGTTATAACGTTATATAGTATTACCATATAACGTATAACGTTATATAGTATTACGTTATAACGTATAACTTTATATAGTATTACGTTATATCGTATAACGTTATATAGTATTACCATATAACGTATAACGTTATATAGTATTACGTTATAACGTATAACGTTATATACTATTACGTTATAACGTATAACGTTATATAGTATCACCATATAACGTATAACGTTATATAGTATTACGTTATAACGTATAACGTTATATAGTATTACGTTATAACGTATAACGTTATATAGTATTACGTTATAACGTATAACGTTATATAGTATTACGTTATAACGTATAACGTTATATAGTATTACGTTATAACGTTATATAGTATCACCATATAACGTATAACGTTATATAGTATTACGTTATAACGTATAACGTTATATAGTATTACGTTATAACGTATAACGTTATATAGTATTAAGTTATAACGTATAACGTTATATAGTATTACGTTATAACGTTATATAGTATCACCATATAACGTATAACGTTATATAGTATTACGTTATAACGTATAACGTTATATAGTATCACCATGTAACGTATAACGTTATATAGTATTACGTTATAACGTATAACGTTATATAGTATTACGTTATAACGTATAACGTTATATAGTGTTACGTTATAACGTATAACATTATATAGTATTACGTTATAACGTATAACGTTATATAGTATTACGTTATAACGTATAACGTTATGTAGTATTACGTTATAACGTATAACGTTATATAGTATTACGTTATAACGTTATATAGTATCACCATATAACGTATAACGTTATATAGTATTACGTTATAACGTATAACGTTATATAGTATTACGTTATAACGTATAACGTTATATAGTATTAAGTTATAACGTATAACGTTATATAGTATTACGTTATAACGTATAACGTTATGTAGTATTACGTTATAACGTATAACGTTATATAGTATTACGTTATAACGTATAACGTTATATAGTATTAAGTTATAACGTATAACGTTATATAGTATTACGTTATAACGTTATATAGTATCACCATATAACGTATAACGTTATATAGTATTACGTTATAACGTATAACGTTATATAGTATTACGTTATAACGTATAACGTTATATAGTATTACGTTATGACGTATAACGTTATATAGTAATACGTTATAACGTATAACGTTATATAGTATTACGTTATAACGTATAACATTATATAGTATTACGTTATAACGTATAACGTTATATAGTATCACCATGTAACGTATAACGTTATATAGTATTACGTTATAACGTATAACGTTATATAGTATTACGTTATAACGTATAACGTTATATAGTATTACGTTATAACGTATAACGTTATATAGTATTACGTTATAACGTATAACGTTATATAGTATTACGTTATAACGTATAACATTATATAGTATTACGTTATAACGTATAACGTTATATAGTATCACCATGTAACGTATAACGTTATATAGTATTACGTTATAACGTATAACGTTATATAGTATTACGTTATAACGTATAACGTTATATAGTGTTACGTTATAACGTATAACGTTATATAGTATTACGTTATAACGTATAACGATATATAGTATTACGTTATAACGTATAACGTTATATAGTATTACGTTATGACGCATAACGTTATATAGTATTACGTTATACCGTATAACGTTATATAGTATTACGTTATAACGTATAACGTTATATAGTATTACGTTATAACGTTATATAGTATCACCATATAACGTATAACGTTATATAGTATTACGTTATAACGTATAACGTTATATAGTATTACGTTATAACGTATAACGTTATATAGTATTAAGTTATAACGTATAACGTTATATAGTATTACGTTATAACGTTATATAGTATCACCATATAACGTATAACGTTATATAGTATTACGTTATAACGTATAACGTTATATAGTATTACGTTATAACGTATAACGTTATATAGTATTACGTTATAACGTATAACGTTATATAGTATTACGTTATAACGTATAACGTTATATAGTATTACGTTATAACGTATAACATTATATAGTATTACGTTATAACGTATAACGTTATATAGTATCACCATGTAACGTATAACGTTATATAGTATTACGTTATAACGTATAACGTTATATAGTATTACGTTATAACGTATAACGTTATATAGTATTACGTTATAACGTATAACGTTATATAGTATTACGTTATAACGTATAACGTTATATAGTATTACGTTATAACGTATAACGTTATATAGTATCACCATGTAACGTATAACGTTATATAGTATTACGTTATAACGTATAACGTTATATAGTATTACGTTATAACGTATAACGTTATATAGTATTACGTTATAACGTATAACGTTATATAGTATTACGTTATAACGTATAACATTATATAGTATTACGTTATAACGTATAACGTTATATAGTATAAGTTATAACGTATAACGTTATATAGTATTACGTTATAACGTTATATAGTATCACCATATAACGTATAACGTTATATAGTATTACGTTATAACGTATAACGTTATATAGTATTACGTTATAACGTATAACGTTATATAGTATTACGTTATGACGTATAACGTTATATAGTATTACGTTATAACGTATAACGTTATATAGTATTACGTTATAACGTATAACATTATATAGTATTACGTTATAACGTATAACGTTATATAGTATCACCATGTAACGTATAACGTTATATAGTATTACGTTATAACGTATAACGTTATATAGTATTACGTTATAACGTATAACGTTATATAGTATTACGTTATAACGTATAACGTTATATAGTATTACGTTATAACGTATAACATTATATAGTATTACGTTATAACGTATAACGTTATATAGTATCACCATGTAACGTATAACGTTATATAGTATTACGTTATAACGTATAACGTTATATAGTATTACGTTATAACGTATAACGTTATATAGTGTTACGTTATAACGTATAACGTTATATAGTATTACGTTATAACGTATAACGTTATATAGTATCACCATGTAACGTATAACGTTATATAGTATTACGTTATAACGTATAACGTTATATAGTATTACGTTATAACGTATAACGTTATATAGTATTACGTTATAACGTATAACGTTATATAGTATTACGTTATAACGTATAACGTTATATAGTATTACGTTATAACGTATAACATTATATAGTATTACGTTATAACGTATAACGTTATATAGTATTACGTTATAACGTATAACGTTATGTAGTATTACGTTATAACGTATAACGTTATATAGTATTACGTTATAACGTATAACGTTATATAGTATTACGTTATAACGTATAACATTATATAGTATTACGTTATAACGTATAACGTTATATAGTATCACCATGTAACGTATAACGTTATATAGTATTACGTTATAACGTATAACGTTATATAGTATTACGTTATAACGTTTAACGTTATATAGTATTACGTTATAACGTTTAACGTTATATAGTATTACCATATCACGTATAAAGTTATATAGTATTACGGTATAACGTATAACGTTATATACTATTACGTTATAACGTTATATAGTATCACCATGTAACGTATAACGTTATATAGTATTACGTTATAACGTATAACGTTATATAGTATTACGTTATAACGTATAACGTTATATAGTATTACGTTATAACGTATAACGTTATATAGTATTACGTTATAACGTATAACGTTATATAGTATTACGTTATAACGTATAACGTTATATAGTATTACGTTATAACGTATAACGTTATATAGTATTACGTTATAACGTATAACGTTATATAGTATTACGTTATAACGTATAACGTTATATAGTATTACGTTATAACGTTTAACGTTATATAGTATTACCATATCACGTATAAAGTTATATAGTATTACGGTATAACGTATAACGTTATATACTATTACGTTATAACGTTATATAGTATTACCATATAACGTATAACGTTATATAGTATTACGTTATAACGTATAACTTTATATAGTATTACGTTATATCGTATAACGTTATATAGTATTACCATATAACGTATAACGTTATATAGTATTACGTTATAACGTATAACGTTATATACTATTACGTTATAACGTATAACGTTATATAGTATCACCATATAACGTATAACGTTATATAGTATTACGTTATAACGTATAACGTTATATAGTATTACGTTATAACGTATAACGTTATATAGTATTACGTTATAACGTATAACGTTATATAGTATTACGTTATAACGTATAACGTTATATAGTATTACGTTATAACGTTATATAGTATCACCATATAACGTATAACGTTATATAGTATTACGTTATAACGTATAACGTTATATAGTATTACGTTATAACGTATAACGTTATATAGTATTAAGTTATAACGTATAACGTTATATAGTATTACGTTATAACGTTATATAGTATCACCATATAACGTATAACGTTATATAGTATTACGTTATAACGTATAACGTTATATAGTATCACCATGTAACGTATAACGTTATATAGTATTACGTTATAACGTATAACGTTATATAGTATTACGTTATAACGTATAACGTTATATAGTGTTACGTTATAACGTATAACATTATATAGTATTACGTTATAACGTATAACGTTATATAGTATTACGTTATAACGTATAACGTTATGTAGTATTACGTTATAACGTATAACGTTATATAGTATTACGTTATAACGTTATATAGTATCACCATATAACGTATAACGTTATATAGTATTACGTTATAACGTATAACGTTATATAGTATTACGTTATAACGTATAACGTTATATAGTATTAAGTTATAACGTATAACGTTATATAGTATTACGTTATAACGTATAACGTTATGTAGTATTACGTTATAACGTATAACGTTATATAGTATTACGTTATAACGTATAACGTTATATAGTATTAAGTTATAACGTATAACGTTATATAGTATTACGTTATAACGTTATATAGTATCACCATATAACGTATAACGTTATATAGTATTACGTTATAACGTATAACGTTATATAGTATTACGTTATAACGTATAACGTTATATAGTATTACGTTATGACGTATAACGTTATATAGTAATACGTTATAACGTATAACGTTATATAGTATTACGTTATAACGTATAACATTATATAGTATTACGTTATAACGTATAACGTTATATAGTATCACCATGTAACGTATAACGTTATATAGTATTACGTTATAACGTATAACGTTATATAGTATTACGTTATAACGTATAACGTTATATAGTATTACGTTATAACGTATAACGTTATATAGTATTACGTTATAACGTATAACGTTATATAGTATTACGTTATAACGTATAACGTTATATAGTATTACGTTATAACGTATAACGTTATATAGTATCACCATGTAACGTATAACGTTATATAGTATTACGTTATAACGTATAACGTTATATAGTATTACGTTATAACGTATAACGTTATATAGTGTTACGTTATAACGTATAACGTTATATAGTATTACGTTATAACGTATAACGATATATAGTATTACGTTATAACGTATAACGTTATATAGTATTACGTTATGACGTATAACGTTATATAGTATTACGTTATGACGTATAACGTTATATAGTATTACGTTATAACGTATAACGTTATATAGTATTACGTTATAACGTTATATAGTATCACCATATAACGTATAACGTTATATAGTATTACGTTATAACGTATAACGTTATATAGTATTACGTTATAACGTATAACGTTATATAGAATTAAGTTATAACGTATAACGTTATATAGTATTACGTTATAACGTTATATAGTATCACCATATAACGTATAACGTTATATAGTATTACGTTATAACGTATAACGTTATATAGTATTACGTTATAACGTATAACGTTATATAGTATTACGTTATAACGTATAACGTTATATAGTATTACGTTATAACGTATAACGTTATATAGTATTACGTTATAACGTATAACATTATATAGTATTACGTTATAACGTATAACGTTATATAGTATCACCATGTAACGTATAACGTTATATAGTATTACGTTATAACGTATAACGTTATATAGTATTACGTTATAACGTATAACGTTATATAGTATTACGTTATAACGTATAACGTTATATAGTATTACGTTATAACGTATAACGTTATATAGTATCACCATGTAACGTATAACGTTATATAGTATTACGTTATAACGTATAACGTTATATAGTATTACGTTATAACGTATAACGTTATATAGTATTACGTTATAACGTATAACGTTATATAGTATTACGTTATAACGTATAACATTATATAGTATTACGTTATAACGTATAACGTTATATAGTATAAGTTATAACGTATAACGTTATATAGTATTACGTTATAACGTTATATAGTATCACCATATAACGTATAACGTTATATAGTATTACGTTATAACGTATAACGTTATATAGTATTACGTTATAACGTATAACGTTATATAGTATTACGTTATGACGTATAACGTTATATAGTATTACGTTATAACGTATAACGTTATATAGTATTACGTTATAACGTATAACATTATATAGTATTACGTTATAACGTATAACGTTATATAGTATCACCATGTAACGTATAACGTTATATAGTATTACGTTATAACGTATAACGTTATATAGTATTACGTTATAACGTATAACGTTATATAGTATTACGTTATAACGTATAACGTTATATAGTATTACGTTATAACGTATAACATTATATAGTATTACGTTATAACGTATAACGTTATATAGTATCACCATGTAACGTATAACGTTATATAGTATTACGTTATAACGTATAACGTTATATAGTGTTACGTTATAACGTATAACGTTATATAGTATTACGTTATAACGTATAACGTTATATAGTATCACCATGTAACGTATAACGTTATATAGTATTACGTTATAACGTATAACGTTATATAGTATTACGTTATAACGTATAACGTTATATAGTATTACGTTATAACGTATAACGTTATATAGTATTACGTTATAACGTATAACGTTATATAGTATTACGTTATAACGTATAACATTATATAGTATTACGTTATAACGTATAACATTATATAGTATTACGTTATAACGTATAACGTTATATAGTATTACGTTATAACGTATAACGTTATATAGTATTACGTTATAACGTATAACGTTATATAGTATTACGTTATAACGTATAACATTATATAGTATTACGTTATAACGTATAACGTTATATAGTATCACTATGTAACGTATAACGTTATATAGTATTACGTTATAACGTATAACGTTATATAGTATTACCATATCACGTATAACGTTATATAGTATTACCATATCACGTATAACGTTATATAGTATTACGGTATAACGTATAACGTTATATACTATTACGTTATAACGTTATATAGTATCACCATGTAACGAATAACGTTATATAGTATTACGTTATAACGTATAACGTATAACGTTATATAGTATTACGTTATAACGTATAACGTTATATAGTATTACGTTATAACGTATAACGTTATTTAGTATTACCATATAACGTATAACGTTATATAGTATTACGTTATAACGTATAACGTTATATAGTATTACGTTATAACGTATAACATTATATGGTATTACGTTATAACGTATAACGTTATATAGTATTACGTTATAACGTATAACATTATATGGTATTACGTTATAACGTATAACGTTATATAGTATTACGTTATAACGTATAACGTTATATAGTATTACGTTATAACGTATAACCTTATATAGTATTACGTTATAACGTATAACGTTATATAGTCTTACCATATAACGTATAACATTATATAGTATTACCATATAACGTATAACGTTATATAGTATCACCATGTAACGTATAACGTTATATAGTATCACCATGTAACGTATAACGTTATATAGTATTACGTTATAACGTATAACTTTATATAGTATTACGTTATAACGTATAACGTTATATAGTATTACCATATAACGTATAACGTTATATAGTATTACGTTATAACGTATAACGTTATATAGTATTACGTTATAACGTATAACATTATATGGTATTACGTTATAACGTATAACGTTATATAGTATTACGTTATAACGTATAACATTATATGGTATTACGTTATAACGCATAACGTTATATAGTATTACGTTATAACGTATAACCTTATATAGTATTACGTTATAACGTATAACGTTATATAGTATTACCATATAACGTATAACATTATATAGTATTACCATATAACGTATAACGTTATATAGTGTCACCATGTAACGTATAACGTTATATAGTATCACCATGTAACGTATAACGTTATATAGTATTACGTTATAACGTATAACTTTATATAGTATTACGTTATAACGGATAACGTTACATAGTATTACGTTATAACGGATAACGTTATATAGTATTATGTTATAACGTTATATAGTATTACGTTATAACGTTATATAGTATTACGTTATAACGTATAACGTTATATAGTATTACGTTATAACGTATAACATTATATGGTATTACGTTATAACGTATAACGTTATATAGTATTACGTTATAACGTATAACATTATATGGTATTACGTTATAACGTATAACGTTATATAGTATTACGTTATAACGTATAACCTTATATAGTATTACGTTATAACGTATAACGTTATATAGTATTACCATATAACGTATAACATTATATAGTATTACCATATAACGTATAACGTTATATAGTATCACCATGTAACGTATAACGTTATATAGTATCACCATGTAACGTATAACGTTATATAGTATTACGTTATAACGTATAACTTTATATAGTATTACGTTATAACGTATAACGTTATATAGTATTACCATATAACGTATAACGTTATATAGTATTACGTTATAACGTATAACGTTATATACTATTACGTTATAACGTATAACGTTATATAGTATCACCATATAACGTATAACGTTATATAGTATCACCATGTAACGTATAACGTTATATAGTATCACCATGTAACGTATAACGTTATATAGTATTACGTTATAACGTATAACGTTATATAGTATGACGTTATAACGTATAACGTTATATAGTATTACGTTATAACGTATAACGTTATATAGTATTACGTTATAACGTATAACGTTATATAGTATTACGTTATAACGTATAACGTTATATAGTATTACCATATAACGTATAACGCTATATAGTATTACCATATAACGTATAACGTTATATAGTATAACCATATAACGTATAACGTTATATAGTATTACGTTATAACGTATAACGTTATATAGTATTACGTTATAACGTATAACGTTATATAGTATTACGTTATAACGTATAACGTTATATAGTATCACCATGTAACGTATAACGTTATATAGTATCACCATGTAACGTATAACGTTATATAGTATTACGTTATAACGTATAACGTTATATAGTATGACGTTATAACGTATAACGTTATATAGTATTACCATATAACGTATAACGTTATATAGTATAACCATATAACGTATAACGTTATATAGTATGACGTTATAACGTATAACGTTATATAGTATTACCATATAACGTATAACGTTATATAGTATAACCATATAACGTATAACGTTATATAGTATAACCATATAACGTATAACGTTATATAGTATTACGATATAACGTATAACGTTATATAGTATTACGTTATAACGTATAACGTTATATAGTATTACGTTATAACGTATAACGTTATATAGTATTACGTTATAACGTATAACGTTATATAGTATTACGTTATAACGTATAACGTTATATAGTATTACGTTATAACGTATAACTTTATATAGTATTACGTTATAACGTATAACGTTATATAGTATCACCATGTAACGTATAACGTTATATAGTATCACCATGTAACGTATAACGTTATATAGTATCACCATGTAACGTATAACGTTATATAGTATCACCATGTAACGTATAACGTTATATAGTATCACCATGTAACGTATAACGTTATATAGTATTACGATATAACGTATAACGTTATATAGTATTACGTTATAACGTATAACGTTATATAGTATTACGTTATAACGTATAACTTTATATAGTATTACGTTATAACGTATAACGTTATATAGTATCACCATGTAACGTATAACGTTATATAGTATCACCATGTAACGTATAACGTTATATAGTATCACCATGTAACGTATAACGTTATATAGTATCACCATGTAACGTATAACGTTATATAGTATTACGTTATAACGTATAACGTTATATAGTATCACCATGTAACGTATAACGTTATATAGTATCACCATGTAACGTATAACGTTATATAGTATTACGTTATAACGTATAACTTTATATAGTATTACGTTATATCGTATAACGTTATATAGTATTACCATATAACGTATAACGTTATATAGTATTACGTTATAACGTATAACGTTATATACTATTACGTTATAACGTATAACGTTATATAGTATCACCATATAACGTATAACGTTATATAGTATTACGTTATAACGTATAACGTTATATAGTATTACGTTATAACGTATAACGTTATATAGTATTACGTTATAACGTATAACGTTATATAGTATTACGTTATAACGTATAACTTTATATAGTATTACGTTATAACGTATAACGTTATATAGTATCACCATGTAACGTATAACGTTATATAGTATCACCATGTAACGTATAACGTTATATAGTATCACCATGTAACGTATAACGTTATATAGTATTACGTTATAACGTATAACGTTATATAGTATGACGTTATAACGTATAACGTTATATCGTATTACCATATAACGTATAACGTTATATAGTATTACCATATAACGTATAACGTTATATAGTATTACCATATAACGTCTAACGTTATATAGTATTACCATATAACGTATAACGTTATATAGTATTACCATATAACGTATAACGTTATATAGTATTACCATATAACGTATAACGTTATATAGTATTACGTTATAACGTATAACATTATATGGTATTACGTTATAACGTATAACGTTATATAGTATTACGTTATAACGTATAACATTATATGGTATTACGTTATAACGTATAACGTTATATAGTATTACGTTATAACGTATAACCTTATATAGTATTACGTTATAACGTATAACGTTATATAGTATTACGTTATAACGTATAACGTTATATAGTATTACCATATAACGTATAACGTTATATAGTATCACCATGTAACGTATAACGTTATATAGTATCACCATGTAACGTATAACGTTATATAGTATTACGTTATAACGTATAACTTTATATAGTATTACGTTATAACGTATAACGTTATATAGTATTACCATATAACGTATAACGTTATATAGTATTACGTTATAACGTATAACGTTATATACTATTACGTTATAACGTATAACGTTATATAGTATCACCATATAACGTATAACGTTATATAGTATCACCATGTAACGTATAACGTTATATAGTATCACCATGTATCGTATAACGTTATATAGTATTACGTTATAACGTATAACGTTATATAGTATGACGTTATAACGTATAACGTTATATAGTATTACGTTATAACGTATAACGTTATATAGTATTACGTTATAACGTATAACGTTATATAGTATTACCATATAACGTATAACGCTATATAGTATTACCATATAACGTATAACGTTATATAGTATAACCATATAACGTATAACGTTATATAGTATTACGTTATAACGTATAACGTTATATAGTATTACGTTATAACGTATAACGTTATATAGTATTACGTTATAACGTATAACGTTATATAGTATTACGTTATAACGTATAACGTTATATAGTATCACCATGTAACGTATAACGTTATATAGTATCACCATGTAACGTATAACGTTATATAGTATTACGTTATAACGTATAACGTTATATAGTATGACGTTATAACGTATAACGTTATATAGTATTACCATATAACGTATAACGTTATATAGTATTACCATATAACGTATAACGTTATATAGTATTACCATATAACGTATAACGTTATATAGTATTACCATATAACGTATAACGTTATATAGTATTACGTTATAACGTATAACGTTATATAGTATCACCATGTAACGTATAACGTTATATAGTATCACCATGTAACGTATAACGTTATATAGTATTACGTTATAACGTATAACGTTATATTGTATGACGTTATAACGTATAACGTTATATAGTATTACCATATAACGTATAACGTTATATAGTATTACCATATAACGTATAACGTTATATAGTATTACGTTATAACGTATAACGTTATATAGTATTACGTTATAACGTATAACGTTATGTAGTATTACGTTATAACGTATAACGTTATATAGTATTACCATATAACGTATAACGTTATATAGTATTACGTTATAACGTATAACGTTATATAGTATTACGTTATAACGTATAACGTTATATAGTATTACGTTATAACGTATAACGTTATATAGTATTACGTTATAACGTATAACGTTATATAGTATTACGTTATAACGTATAACGTTATATAGTATTACGTTATAACGTATAACGTTATATAGTATTACGTTATAACGTTTAACGTTATATAGTATTACCATATCACGTATAAAGTTATATAGTATTACGGTATAACGTATAACGTTATATACTATTACGTTATAACGTTATATAGTATTACCATATAACGTATAACGTTATATAGTATTACGTTATAACGTATAACGTTATATAGTATTACGTTATAACGTATAACGTTATATAGTATTACGTTATAACGTATAACGTTATATAGTATTACGTTATAACGTATAACGTTATATAGTATCACCATGTAACGTATAACGTTATATAGTATCACCATGTAACGTATAACGTTATATAGTATTACGTTATAACGTATAACGTTATATAGTATGACGTTATAACGTATAACGTTATATAGTATTACCATATAACGTATAACGTTATATAGTATTACCATATAACGTATAACGTTATATAGTATTACCATATAACGTATAACGTTATATAGTATTACCATATAACGTATAACGTTATATAGTATTACGTTATAACGTATAACGTTATATAGTATCACCATGTAACGTATAACGTTATATAGTATCACCATGTAACGTATAACGTTATATAGTATTACGTTATAACGTATAACGTTATATAGTATCACCATGTAACGTATAACGTTATATAGTATTACGTTATAACGTATAACGTTATATAGTATCACCATGTAACGTATAACGTTATATAGTATCACCATGTAACGTATAACGTTATATAGTATTACGTTATAACGTATAACGTTATATAGTATGACGTTATAACGTATAACGTTATATAGTATTACCATATAACGTATAACGTTATATAGTATAACCATATAACGTATAACGTTATATAGTATTACGTTATAACGTATAACGTTATATAGTATTACGTTATAACGTATAACGTTATATAGTATTACGTTATAACGTATAACGTTATATAGTATTACGTTATAACGTATAACGTTATATAGTATTACGTTATAACGTATAACGTTATATAGTATCACCATGTAACGTATAACGTTATATAGTATCACCATGTAACGTATAACGTTATATAGTATTACGTTATAACGTATAACGTTATATAGTATGACGTTATAACGTATAACGTTATATAGTATTACCATATAACGTATAACGTTATATAGTATTACCATATAACGTATAACGTTATATAGTATTACCATATAACGTATAACGTTATATAGTATTACCATATAACGTATAACGTTATATAGTATTACGTTATAACGTATAACGTTATATAGTATCACCATGTAACGTATAACGTTATATAGTATCACCATGTAACGTATAACGTTATATAGTATTACGTTATAACGTATAACGTTATATTGTATGACGTTATAACGTATAACGTTATATAGTATTACCATATAACGTATAACGTTATATAGTATTACCATATAACGTATAACGTTATATAGTATTACGTTATAACGTATAACGTTATATAGTATTACCATATAACGTATAACGTTATATAGTATTACGTTATAACGTATAACGTTATATAGTATTACGTTATAACGTATAACGTTATATAGTATTACGTTATAACGTATAACGTTATGTAGTATTACGTTATAACGTATAACGTTATATAGTATTACGTTATAACGTATAACGTTATATAGTATTACGTTATAACGTATAACGTTATATAGTATTACGTTATAACGTATAACGTTATATAGTATTACGTTATAACGTATAACGTTATATAGTATTACGTTATAACGTATAACGTTATATAGTATTACGTTATAACGTATAACGTTATATAGTATTACGTTATAACGTATAACGTTATATAGTATTACCATATCACGTATAAAGTTATATAGTATTACGGTATAACGTATAACGTTATATACTATTACGTTATAACGTTATATAGTATTACCATATAACGTATAACGTTATATAGTATTACGTTATAACGTATAACGTTATATAGTATTACGTTATAACGTATAACGTTATATAGTATTACGTTATAACGTATAACGTTATATAGTATTACGTTATAACGTATAACGTTATATAGTATCACCATGTAACGTATAACGTTATATAGTATCACCATGTAACGTATAACGTTATATAGTATTACGTTATAACGTATAACGTTATATAGTATGACGTTATAACGTATAACGTTATATAGTATTACCATATAACGTATAACGTTATATAGTATTACCATATAACGTATAACGTTATATAGTATTACCATATAACGTATAACGTTATATAGTATTACCATATAACGTATAACGTTATATAGTATTACGTTATAACGTATAACGTTATATAGTATCACCATGTAACGTATAACGTTATATAGTATCACCATGTAACGTATAACGTTATATAGTATTACGTTATAACGTATAACGTTATATAGTATCACCATGTAACGTATAACGTTATATAGTATTACGTTATAACGTATAACGTTATATAGTATCACCATGTAACGTATAACGTTATATAGTATCACCATGTAACGTATAACGTTATATAGTATTACGTTATAACGTATAACGTTATATAGTATGACGTTATAACGTATAACGTTATATAGTATTACCATATAACGTATAACGTTATATAGTATAACCATATAACGTATAACGTTATATAGTATTACGTTATAACGTATAACGTTATATAGTATTACGTTATAACGTATAACGTTATATAGTATTACGTTATAACGTATAACGTTATATAGTATCACCATGTAACGTATAACGTTATATAGTATCACCATGTAACGTATAACGTTATATAGTATTACGTTATAACGTATAACGTTATATAGTATGACGTTATAACGTATAACGTTATATAGTATTACCATATAACGTATAACGTTATATAGTATTACCATATAACGTATAACGTTATATAGTATAACCATATAACGTATAACGTTATATAGTATTACGTTATAACGTATAACGTTATATAGTATTACGTTATAACGTATAACGTTATATAGTATTACGTTATAACGTATAACGTTATATAGTATCACCATGTAACGTATAACGTTATATAGTATCACCATGTAACGTATAACGTTATATAGTATTACGTTATAACGTATAACGTTATATAGTATGACGTTATAACGTATAACGTTATATAGTATTACCATATAACGTATAACGTTATATAGTATTACCATATAACGTATAACGTTATATAGTATTACCATATAACGTATAACGTTATATAGTATTACCATATAACGTATAACGTTATATAGTATTACGTTATAACGTATAACGTTATATAGTATCACCATGTAACGTATAACGTTATATAGTATCACCATGTAACGTATAACGTTATATAGTATTACGTAATAACGTATAACGTTATATTGTATGACGTTATAACGTATAACGTTATATAGTATTACCATATAACGTATAACGTTATATAGTATTACCATATAACGTATAACGTTATATAGTATTACGTTATAACGTATAACGTTATATAGTATTACCATATAACGTATAACGTTATATAGTATTACGTTATAACGTATAACGTTATATAGTATTACGTTATAACGTATAACGTTATGTAGTATTACGTTATAACGTATAACGTTATATAGTATTACCATATAACGTATAACGTTATATAGTATTACGTTATAACGTATAACGTTATATAGTATTACGTTATAACGTATAACGTTATATAGTATTACGTTATAACGTATAACGTTATATAGTATCACCATGTAACGTATAACGTTATATAGTATCACCATGTAACGTATAACGTTATATAGTATTACGTTATAACGTATAACGTTATATAGTATGACGTTATAACGTATAACGTTATATAGTATTACCATATAACGTATAACGTTATATAGTATTACCATATAACGTATAACGTTATATAGTATTACCATATAACGTATAACGTTATATAGTATTACCATATAACGTATAACGTTATATAGTATTACGTTATAACGTATAACGTTATATAGTATCACCATGTAACGTATAACGTTATATAGTATCACCATGTAACGTATAACGTTATATAGTATTACGTTATAACGTATAACGTTATATAGTATCACCATGTAACGTATAACGTTATATAGTATTACGTTATAACGTATAACGTTATATAGTATGACGTTATAACGTATAACGTTATATAGTATTACCATATAACGTATAACGTTATATAGTATTACCATATAACGTATAACGTTATATAGTATAACCATATAACGTATAACGTTATATAGTATTACGTTATAACGTATAACGTTATATAGTATTACGTTATAACGTATAACGTTATATAGTATTACGTTATAACGTATAACGTTATATAGTATCACCATGTAACGTATAACGTTATATAGTATCACCATGTAACGTATAACGTTATATAGTATTACGTTATAACGTATAACGTTATATAGTATGACGTTATAACGTATAACGTTATATAGTATTACCATATAACGTATAACGTTATATAGTATTACCATATAACGTATAACGTTATATAGTATTACCATATAACGTATAACGTTATATAGTATTACCATATAACGTATAACGTTATATAGTATTACGTTATAACGTATAACGTTATATAGTATCACCATGTAACGTATAACGTTATATAGTATCACCATGTAACGTATAACGTTATATAGTATTACGTTATAACGTATAACGTTATATTGTATGACGTTATAACGTATAACGTTATATAGTATTACCATATAACGTATAACGTTATATAGTATTACCATATAACGTATAACGTTATATAGTATTACGTTATAACGTATAACGTTATATAGTATTACCATATAACGTATAACGTTATATAGTATTACGTTATAACGTATAACGTTATATAGTATTACGTTATAACGTATAACGTTATGTAGTATTACGTTATAACGTATAACGTTATATAGTATTACCATATAACGTATAACGTTATATAGTATTACGTTATAACGTATAACGTTATATAGTATTACGTTATAACGTATAACGTTATATAGTATTACGTTATAACGTATAACGTTATATAGTATTACGTTATAACGTATAACGTT
This sequence comes from Bombus flavifrons, assembly GCF_040668555.2. NCBI lineage: Eukaryota > Metazoa > Arthropoda > Insecta > Hymenoptera > Apidae > Bombus > Bombus flavifrons. The sequence goes on along the minus strand of NW_027184799.1, from coordinate 83,848 downwards.
ATATAGTATTACGTTATAACGTATAACGTTATATAGTATTACGTTATAACGTATAACGTTATATAGTATTACGTTATAACGTATAACGTTATATAGTATTACGTTATAACGTTTAACGTTATATAGTATTACCATATCACGTATAAAGTTATATAGTATTACGGTATAACGTATAACGTTATATACTATTACGTTATAACGTTATATAGTATTACCATATAACGTATAACGTTATATAGTATTACGTTATAACGTATAACGTTATATAGTATTACGTTATAACGTATAACGTTATATAGTATTACGTTATAACGTATAACGTTATATAGTATTACGTTATAACGTATAACTTTATATAGTATTACGTTATAACGTATAACGTTATATAGTATCACCATGTAACGTATAACGTTATATAGTATCACCATGTAACGTATAACGTTATATAGTATCACCATGTAACGTATAACGTTATATAGTATCACCATGTAACGTATAACGTTATATAGTATTACGTTATAACGTATAACGTTATATAGTATCACCATGTAACGTATAACGTTATATAGTATCACCATGTAACGTATAACGTTATATAGTATTACGTTATAACGTATAACTTTATATAGTATTACGTTATATCGTATAACGTTATATAGTATTACCATATAACGTATAACGTTATATAGTATTACGTTATAACGTATAACGTTATATACTATTACGTTATAACGTATAACGTTATATAGTATCACCATATAACGTATAACGTTATATAGTATTACGTTATAACGTATAACGTTATATAGTATTACGTTATAACGTATAACGTTATATAGTATTACGTTATAACGTATAACGTTATATAGTATTACGTTATAACGTATAACTTTATATAGTATTACGTTATAACGTATAACGTTATATAGTATCACCATGTAACGTATAACGTTATATAGTATCACCATATAACGTATAACGTTATATAGTATTACCATATAACGTATAACGTTATATAGTATTACCATATAACGTATAACGTTATATAGTATTACCATATAACGTATAACGTTATATAGTATTACCATATAACGTATAACGTTATATAGTATTACCATATAACGTATAACGTTATATAGTATTACCATATAACGTATAACGTTATATAGTATTACGTTATAACGTATAACGTTATATAGTATCACCATGTAACGTATAACGTTATATAGTATCACCATGTAACGTATAACGTTATATAGTATTACGTTATAACGTATAACGTTATATTGTATGACGTTATAACGTATAACGTTATATAGTATTACCATATAACGTATAACGTTATATAGTATTACCATATAACGTATAACGTTATATAGTATTACGTTATAACGTATAACGTTATATAGTATTACCATATAACGTATAACGTTATATAGTATTACGTTATAACGTATAACGTTATATAGTATTACGTTATAACGTATAACGTTATGTAGTATTACGTTATAACGTATAACGTTATATAGTATTACCATATAACGTATAACGTTATATAGTATTACGTTATAACGTATAACGTTATATAGTATTACGTTATAACGTATAACGTTATATAGTATTACGTTATAACGTATAACGTTATATAGTATTACGTTATAACGTATAACGTTATATAGTATTACGTTATAACGTATAACGTTATATAGTATTACGTTATAACGTATAACGTTATATAGTATTACGTTATAACGTATAACGTTATATAGTATTACGTTATAACGTTTAACGTTATATAGTATTACCATATCACGTATAAAGTTATATAGTATTACGGTATAACGTATAACGTTATATACTATTACGTTATAACGTTATATAGTATTACCATATAACGTATAACGTTATATAGTATTACGTCATAACGTATAACGTTATATAGTATTACGTTATAACGTATAACGTTATATAGTATTACGTTATAACGTATAACGTTATATAGTATTACGTTATAACGTATAACTTTATATAGTATTACGTTATAACGTATAACGTTATATAGTATCACCATGTAACGTATAACGTTATATAGTATCACCATGTAACGTATAACGTTATATAGTATCACCATGTAACGTATAACGTTATATAGTATCACCATGTAACGTATAACGTTATATAGTATTACGTTATAACGTATAACGTTATATAGTATCACCATGTAACGTATAACGTTATATAGTATCACCATGTAACGTATAACGTTATATAGTATTACGTTATAACGTATAACTTTATATAGTATTACGTTATATCGTATAACGTTATATAGTATTACCATATAACGTATAACGTTATATAGTATTACGTTATAACGTATAACGTTATATACTATTACGTTATAACGTATAACGTTATATAGTATCACCATATAACGTATAACGTTATATAGTATTACGTTATAACGTATAACGTTATATAGTATTACGTTATAACGTATAACGTTATATAGTATTACGTTATAACGTATAACGTTATATAGTATTACGTTATAACGTATAACTTTATATAGTATTACGTTATAACGTATAACGTTATATAGTATCACCATGTAACGTATAACGTTATATAGTATCACCATGTAACGTATAACGTTATATAGTATCACCATGTAACGTATAACGTTATATAGTATTACGTTATAACGTATAACGTTATATAGTATGACGTTATAACGTATAACGTTATATCGTATTACCATATAACGTATAACGTTATATAGTATTACCATATAACGTATAACGTTATATAGTATTACCATATAACGTCTAACGTTATATAGTATTACCATATAACGTATAACGTTATATAGTATTACCATATAACGTATAACGTTATATAGTATTACGTTATAACGTATAACATTATATGGTATTACGTTATAACGTATAACGTTATATAGTATTACGTTATAACGTATAACATTATATGGTATTACGTTATAACGTATAACGTTATATAGTATTACGTTATAACGTATAACCTTATATAGTATTACGTTATAACGTATAACGTTATATAGTATTACGTTATAACGTATAACGTTATATAGTATTACCATATAACGTATAACGTTATATAGTATCACCATGTAACGTATAACGTTATATAGTATAACCATGTAACGTATAACGTTATATAGTATTACGTTATAACGTATAACTTTATATAGTATTACGTTATAACGTATAACGTTATATAGTATTACCATATAACGTATAACGTTATATAGTATTACGTTATAACGTATAACGTTATATACTATTACGTTATAACGTATAACGTTATATGGTATCACCATATAACGTATAACGTTATATAGTATCACCATGTAACGTATAACGTTATATAGTATCACCATGTAACGTATAACGTTATATAGTATTACGTTATAACGTATAACGTTATATAGTATGACGTTATAACGTATAACGTTATATAGTATCACCATGTAACGTATAACGTTATATAGTATTACGTTATAACGTATAACGTTATATAGTATGACGTTATAACGTATAACGTTATATAGTATTACCATATAACGTATAACGTTATATAGTATTACCATATAACGTATAACGTTATATAGTATTACCATATAACGTATAACGTTATATAGTATTACCATATAACGTATAACGTTATATAGTATTACGTTATAACGTATAACGTTATATAGTATCACCATGTAACGTATAACGTTATATAGTATCACCATGTAACGTATAACGTTATATAGTATTACGTTATAACGTATAACGTTATATTGTATGACGTTATAACGTATAACGTTATATAGTATTACCATATAACGTATAACGTTATATAGTATTACCATATAACGTATAACGTTATATAGTATTACGTTATAACGTATAACGTTATATAGTATTACCATATAACGTATAACGTTATATAGTATTACGTTATAACGTATAACGTTATATAGTATTACGTTATAACGTATAACGTTATGTAGTATTACGTTATAACGTATAACGTTATATAGTATTACCATATAACGTATAACGTTATATAGTATTACGTTATAACGTATAACGTTATATAGTATTACGTTATAACGTATAACGTTATATAGTATTACGTTATAACGTATAACGTTATATAGTATTACGTTATAACGTATAACGTTATATAGTATTACGTTATAACGTATAACGTTATATAGTATTACGTTATAACGTATAACGTTATATAGTATTACGTTATAACGTTTAACGTTATATAGTATTACCATATCACGTATAAAGTTATATAGTATTACGGTATAACGTATAACGTTATATACTATTACGTTATAACGTTATATAGTATTACCATATAACGTATAACGTTATATAGTATTACGTTATAACGTATAACGTTATATAGTATTACGTTATAACGTATAACGTTATATAGTATTACGTTATAACGTATAACGTTATATAGTATTACGTTATAACGTATAACGTTATATAGTATCACCATGTAACGTATAACGTTATATAGTATCACCATGTAACGTATAACGTTATATAGTATTACGTTATAACGTATAACGTTATATAGTATGACGTTATAACGTATAACGTTATATAGTATTACCATATAACGTATAACGTTATATAGTATTACCATATAACGTATAACGTTATATAGTATTACCATATAACGTATAACGTTATATAGTATTACCATATAACGTATAACGTTATATAGTATTACGTTATAACGTATAACGTTATATAGTATCACCATGTAACGTATAACGTTATATAGTATCACCATGTAACGTATAACGTTATATAGTATTACGTTATAACGTATAACGTTATATAGTATCACCATGTAACGTATAACGTTATATAGTATCACCATGTAACGTATAACGTTATATAGTATTACGTTATAACGTATAACGTTATATAGTATGACGTTATAACGTATAACGTTATATAGTATTACCATATAACGTATAACGTTATATAGTATAACCATATAACGTATAACGTTATATAGTATTACGTTATAACGTATAACGTTATATAGTATTACGTTATAACGTATAACGTTATATAGTATTACGTTATAACGTATAACGTTATATAGTATCACCATGTAACGTATAACGTTATATAGTATCACCATGTAACGTATAACGTTATATAGTATTACGTTATAACGTATAACGTTATATAGTATGACGTTATAACGTATAACGTTATATAGTATTACCATATAACGTATAACGTTATATAGTATCACCATGTAACGTATAACGTTATATAGTATCACCATGTAACGTATAACGTTATATAGTATTACGTTATAACGTATAACGTTATATAGTATGACGTTATAACGTATAACGTTATATAGTATTACCATATAACGTATAACGTTATATAGTATTACCATATAACGTATAACGTTATATAGTATTACCATATAACGTATAACGTTATATAGTATTACCATATAACGTATAACGTTATATAGTATTACGTTATAACGTATAACGTTATATAGTATCACCATGTAACGTATAACGTTATATAGTATCACCATGTAACGTATAACGTTATATAGTATTACGTTATAACGTATAACGTTATATTGTATGACGTTATAACGTATAACGTTATATAGTATTACCATATAACGTATAACGTTATATAGTATTACCATATAACGTATAACGTTATATAGTATTACGTTATAACGTATAACGTTATATAGTATTACCATATAACGTATAACGTTATATAGTATTACGTTATAACGTATAACGTTATATAGTATTACGTTATAACGTATAACGTTATGTAGTATTACGTTATAACGTATAACGTTATATAGTATTACCATATAACGTATAACGTTATATAGTATTACGTTATAACGTATAACGTTATATAGTATTACGTTATAACGTATAACGTTATATAGTATTACGTTATAACGTATAACGTTATATAGTATTACGTTATAACGTATAACGTTATATAGTATTACGTTATAACGTATAACGTTATATAGTATTACGTTATAACGTATAACGTTATATAGTATTACGTTATAACGTATAACGTTATACAGTATTACGTTATAACGTTTAACGTTATATAGTATTACCATATCACGTATAAAGTTATATAGTATTACGGTATAACGTATAACGTTATATACTATTACGTTATAACGTTATATAGTATTACCATATAACGTATAACGTTATATAGTATTACGTTATAACGTATAACGTTATATAGTATTACGTTATAACGTATAACGTTATATAGTATTACGTTATAACGTATAACGTTATATAGTATTACGTTATAACGTATAACTTTATATAGTATTACGTTATAACGTATAACGTTATATAGTATCACCATGTAACGTATAACGTTATATAGTATCACCATGTAACGTATAACGTTATATAGTATCACCATGTAACGTATAACGTTATATAGTATCACCATGTAACGTATAACGTTATATAGTATTACGTTATAACGTATAACGTTATATAGTATCACCATGTAACGTATAACGTTATATAGTATCACCATGTAACGTATAACGTTATATAGTATTACGTTATAACGTATAACTTTATATAGTATTACGTTATATCGTATAACGTTATATAGTATTACCATATAACGTATAACGTTATATAGTATTACGTTATAACGTATAACGTTATATACTATTACGTTATAACGTATAACGTTATATAGTATTACGTTATAACGTATAACGTTATATAGTATTACGTTATAACGTATAACGTTATATAGTATTACGTTATAACGTATAACGTTATATAGTATTACGTTATAACGTATAACGTTATATAGTATTACGTTATAACGTATAACGTTATACAGTATTACGTTATAACGTTTAACGTTATATAGTATTACCATATCACGTATAAAGTTATATAGTATTACGGTATAACGTATAACGTTATATACTATTACGTTATAACGTTATATAGTATTACCATATAACGTATAACGTTATATAGTATTACGTTATAACGTATAACGTTATATAGTATTACGTTATAACGTATAACGTTATATAGTATTACGTTATAACGTATAACGTTATATAGTATTACGTTATAACGTATAACTTTATATAGTATTACGTTATAACGTATAACGTTATATAGTATCACCATGTAACGTATAACGTATATAGTATCACCATGTAACGTATAACGTTATATAGTATCACCATGTAACGTATAACGTTATATAGTATCACCATGTAACGTATAACGTTATATAGTATTACGTTATAACGTATAACGTTATATAGTATCACCATGTAACGTATAACGTTATATAGTATCACCATGTAACGTATAACGTTATATAGTATTACGTTATAACGTATAACTTTATATAGTATTACGTTATATCGTATAACGTTATATAGTATTACCATATAACGTATAACGTTATATAGTATTACGTTATAACGTATAACGTTATATACTATTACGTTATAACGTATAACGTTATATAGTATCACCATATAACGTATAACGTTATATAGTATTACGTTATAACGTATAACGTTATATAGTATTACGTTATAACGTATAACGTTATATAGTATTACGTTATAACGTATAACGTTATATAGTATTACGTTATAACGTATAACTTTATATAGTATTACGTTATAACGTATAACGTTATATAGTATCACCATGTAACGTATAACGTTATATAGTATCACCATGTAACGTATAACGTTATATAGTATCACCATGTAACGTATAACGTTATATAGTATTACGTTATAACGTATAACGTTATATAGTATGACGTTATAACGTATAACGTTATATCGTATTACCATATAACGTATAACGTTATATAGTATTACCATATAACGTATAACGTTATATAGTATTACCATATAACGTCTAACGTTATATAGTATTACCATATAACGTATAACGTTATATAGTATTACCATATAACGTATAACGTTATATAGTATTACGTTATAACGTATAACATTATATGGTATTACGTTATAACGTATAACGTTATATAGTATTACGTTATAACGTATAACATTATATGGTATTACGTTATAACGTATAACGTTATATAGTATTACGTTATAACGTATAACCTTATATAGTATTACGTTATAACGTATAACGTTATATAGTATTACGTTATAACGTATAACGTTATATAGTATTACCATATAACGTATAACGTTATATAGTATCACCATGTAACGTATAACGTTATATAGTATAACCATGTAACGTATAACGTTATATAGTATTACGTTATAACGTATAACTTTATATAGTATTACGTTATAACGTATAACGTTATATAGTATTACCATATAACGTATAACGTTATATAGTATTACGTTATAACGTATAACGTTATATACTATTACGTTATAACGTATAACGTTATATGGTATCACCATATAACGTATAACGTTATATAGTATCACCATGTAACGTATAACGTTATATAGTATCACCATGTAACGTATAACGTTATATAGTATTACGTTATAACGTATAACGTTATATAGTATGACGTTATAACGTATAACGTTATATAGTATTACGTTATAACGTATAACGTTATATAGTATTACGTTATAACGTATAACGTTATATAGTATTACCATATAACGTATAACGCTATATAGTATTACCATATAACGTATAACGTTATATAGTATAACCATATAACGTATAACGTTATATAGTATTACGTTATAACGTATAACGTTATATAGTATTACGTTATAACGTATAACGTTATATAGTATTACGTTATAACGTATAACGTTATATAGTATTACGTTATAACGTATAACGTTATATAGTATTACCATATAACGTATAACGTTATATAGTATTACGTTATAACGTATAACGTTATATAGTATTACGTTATAACGTATAACGTTATATAGTATTACGTTATAACGTATAACGTTATATAGTATTACGTTATAACGTATAACGTTATATAGTATTACGTTATAACGTATAACGTTATATAGTATTACGTTATAACGTATAACGTTATATAGTATTACGTTATAACGTATAACGTTATATAGTATTACCATATAACGTATAACGTTATATAGTATTACGTTATAACGTATAACGTTATATAGTATTACGTTATAACGTATAACGTTATGTAGTATTACGTTATAACGTATAACGTTATATAGTATTACCATATAACGTATAACGTTATATAGTATTACGTTATAACGTATAACGTTATATAGTATTACGTTATAACGTATAACGTTATATAGTATTACGTTATAACGTATAACTTTATATAGTATTACGTTATAACGTATAACGTTATATAGTATCACCATGTAACGTATAACGTTATATAGTATCACCATGTAACGTATAACGTTATATAGTATCACCATGTAACGTATAACGTTATATAGTATCACCATGTAACGTATAACGTTATATAGTATCACCATGTAACGTATAACGTTATATAGTATTACGTTATAACGAATAACGTTATATAGTATGACGTTATAACGTATAACGTTATATAGTATTACCATATAACGTATAACGTTATATAGTATTACCATATAACGTATAACGTTATATAGTATTACGTTATAACGTATAACGTTATATAGTATTACGTTATAACGTATAACGTTATATAGTATTACGTTATAACGTATAACGTTATTTAGTATTACCATATAACGTATAACGTTATATAGTATTACGTTATAACGTATAACGTTATATAGTATTACCATATAACGTATAACGTTATATAGTATTACGTTATAACGTATAACGTTATATAGTACTACGTTATAACGTATAACGTTATATAGTATTACGTTATAACGTATAACGTTATATAGTATCACCATGTAACGTATAACGTTATATAGTATCACCATGTAACGTATAACGTTATATAGTATTACGTTATAACGTATAACGTTATATAGTATGACGTTATAACGTATAACGTTATATAGTATTACCATATAACGTATAACGTTATATAGTATTACCATATAACGTATAACGTTATATAGTATTACCATATAACGTATAACGTTATATAGTATTACCATATAACGTATAACGTTATATAGTATTACGTTATAACGTATAACGTTATATAGTATCACCATGTAACGTATAACGTTATATAGTATCACCATGTAACGTATAACGTTATATAGTATTACGTTATAACGTATAACGTTATATTGTATGACGTTATAACGTATAACGTTATATTGTATGACGTTATAACGTATAACGTTATATAGTATTACCATATAACGTATAACGTTATATAGTATTACCATATAACGTATAACGTTATATAGTATTACGTTATAACGTATAACGTTATATAGTATTACCATATAACGTATAACGTTATATAGTATTACGTTATAACGTATAACGTTATATAGTATTACGTTATAACGTATAACGTTATATAGTATTACGTTATAACGTATAACGTTATATAGTATTACGTTATAACGTATAACGTTATATAGTATTACGTTATAACGTAAAACGTTATATAGTATTACGTTATAACGTATAACGTTATATAGTATTACGTTATAACGTATAACGTTATATAGTATTACGTTATAACGTATAACGTTATATAGTATTACGTTATAACGTTTAACGTTATATAGTATTACCATATCACGTATAAAGTTATATAGTATTACGGTATAACGTATAACGTTATATACTATTACGTTATAACGTTATATAGTATTACCATATAACGTATAACGTTATATAGTATTACGTTATAACGTATAACGTTATATAGTATTACGTTATAACGTATAACGTTATATAGTATTACGTTATAACGTATAACGTTATATAGTATTACGTTATAACGTATAACTTTATATAGTATTACGTTATAACGTATAACGTTATATACTATTACGTTATAACGTTATATAGTATTACCATATAACGTATAACGTTATATAGTATTACGTTATAACGTATAACGTTATATAGTATTACGTTATAACGTATAACGTTATATAGTATTACGTTATAACGTATAACGTTATATAGTATTACGTTATAACGTATAACTTTATATAGTATTACGTTATAACGTATAACGTTATATAGTATCACCATGTAACGTATAACGTTATATAGTATCACCATGTAACGTATAACGTTATATAGTATCACCATGTAACGTATAACGTTATATAGTATCACCATGTAACGTATAACGTTATATAGTATTACGTTATAACGTATAACGTTATATAGTATCACCATGTAACGTATAACGTTATATAGTATCACCATGTAACGTATAACGTTATATAGTATTACGTTATAACGTATAACTTTATATAGTATTACGTTATATCGTATAACGTTATATAGTATTACCATATAACGTATAACGTTATATAGTATTACGTTATAACGTATAACGTTATATAGTATTACGTTATAACGTATAACATTATATAGTATTACGTTATAACGTATAACGTTATATAGTATTACGTTATAACGTTTAACGTTATATAGTATTACCATATCACGTATAAAGTTATATAGTATTACGGTATAACGTATAACGTTATATACTATTACGTTATAACGTTATATAGTATTACCATATAACGTATAACGTTATATAGTATTACGTTATAACGTATAACGTTATATAGTATTACGTTATAACGTATAACGTTATATAGTATTACGTTATAACGTATAACGTTATATAGTATTACGTTATAACGTATAACTTTATATAGTATTACGTTATAACGTATAACGTTATATACTATTACGTTATAACGTTATATAGTATTACCATATAACGTATAACGTTATATAGTATTACGTTATAACGTATAACGTTATATAGTATTACGTTATAACGTATAACGTTATATAGTATTACGTTATAACGTATAACGTTATATAGTATTACGTTATAACGTATAACTTTATATAGTATTACGTTATAACGTATAACGTTATATAGTATCACCATGTAACGTATAACGTTATATAGTATCACCATGTAACGTATAACGTTATATAGTATCACCATGTAACGTATAACGTTATATAGTATCACCATGTAACGTATAACGTTATATAGTATTACGTTATAACGTATAACGTTATATAGTATCACCATGTAACGTATAACGTTATATAGTATCACCATGTAACGTATAACGTTATATAGTATTACGTTATAACGTATAACTTTATATAGTATTACGTTATATCGTATAACGTTATATAGTATTACCATATAACGTATAACGTTATATAGTATTACGTTATAACGTATAACGTTATATAGTATTACGTTATAACGTATAACATTATATAGTATTACGTTATAACGTATAACGTTATATAGTATCACCATGTAACGTATAACGTTATATAGTATCACCATGTAACGTATAACGTTATATAGTATCACCATGTAACGTATAACGTTATATAGTATCACCATGTAACGTATAACGTTATATAGTATTACGTTATAACGTATAACGTTATATAGTATGACGTTATAACGTATAACGTTATATAGTATTACCATATATCGTATAACGTTATATAGTATTACCATATAACGTATAACGTTATATAGTATCACCATGTAACGTATAACGTTATATAGTATCACCATGTAACGTATAACGTTATATAGTATCACCATGTAACGTATAACGTTATATAGTATTACGTTATAACGTATAACGTTATATAGTATGACGTTATAACGTATAACGTTATATAGTATCACCATGTAACGTATAACGTTATATAGTATCACCATGTAACGTATAACGTTATATAGTATCACCATGTAACGTATAACGTTATATAGTATTACGTTATAACGTATAACGTTATATAGTATGACGTTATAACGTATAACGTTATATAGTATTACCATATAACGTATAACGTTATATAGTATTACGTTATAACGTATAACGTTATATAGTATTACGTTATAACGTATAACGTTATATAGTATTACGTTATAACGTTTAACGTTATATAGTATTACCATATCTCGTATAAAGTTATATAGTATTACGGTATAACGTATAACGTTATATACTATTACGTTATAACGTTATATAGTATCACCATGTAACGTATAACGTTATATAGTATTACGTTATAACGTATAACGTTATATAGTATTACGTTATAACGTATAACGTTATATAGTATTACGTTATAACGTATAACGTTATATAGTATTACGTTATAACGTATAACGTTATATAGTATTACGTTATAACGTATAACGTTATATAGTATTACGTTATAACGTGTAACATTTTATAGTATTACGTTATAACGTATAACGTTATATAGTATCACCATGTAACGTACAAAGTTATATAGTATTACGTTATAATGTATAACGTTATATAGTATTACGTTATAACGTATAACGTTATATAGTATTACGTTATATCGTATAACGTTATATAGTATTACGTTATAACGTATAACGTTATATAGTATTACGATATAACGTATAACGTTATATAGTATTACGTTATAACGTATAACGTTATATAGTATCACCATATAACGTATAACGTTATATAGTATTACGTTATATCGTATAACGTTATATAGTATTACGTTATAACGTATAACGTTATATAGTATTACGTTATAACGTATAACGTTATATAGTATTACGTTATAACGTATAACGTTATATAGTATTACGTTATAACGTATAACATTATATAGTATTACGTTATAACGTATAACATTATATAGTATTACGTTATAACGTATAACGTTATATAGTATCACCATGTAACGTATAACGTTATATAGTATCACCATGTAACGTATAACGTTATATAGTATCACCATGTAACGTATAACGTTATATAGTATTACGTTATAACGTATAACGTTATATAGTATGACGTTATAACGTATAACGTTATATAGTATCACCATGTACCGTATAACGTTATATAGTATTACCATATAACGTATAACGTTATATAGTATTACCATATAACGTATAACGTTATATAGTATTACGTTATAACGTATAACGTTATATAGTATTACGTTATAATGTATAACGTTATATAGTATTACGTTATAACGTATAACGTTATATAGTATTACGTTATAACGTATAACGTTATATAGTATTACCATATAACGTATAACGTTATATAGTATTACGTTATAACGTATAACGTTATATAGTATTACGTTATAACGTATAACGTTATTTAGTATTACCATATAACGTATAACGTTATATAGTATTACGTTATAACGTTATATAGTATTACGTTATAACGTATAACGTTATATAGTATTACCTTATAACGTATAACGTTATATAGTATTACGTTATAACGTATAACGTTACATAGTATTACGCTATAACGGATAACATTACATAGTATTACGTTATAACGGATAACGTTATATAGTATTACGTTATAACGTTATATAGTATTACGTTATAACGTATAACGTTATATAGTATTACGTTATAACGTATAACATTATATGGTATTACGTTATAACGTATAACGTTATATAGTATTACGTTATAACGTATAACATTATATGGTATTACGTTATAACGTATAAAGTTATATAGTATTACGTTATAACGTATAACCTTATATAGTATTTCGTTATAACGTATAACGTTGTATAGTATTACCATATAACGTATAACGTTATATAGTATTACCATATAACGTATAACGTTATATAGTATCACCATGTAACGTATAACGTTATATAGTATCACCATGTAACGTATAACGTTATATAGTATTACGTTATAACGTATAACTTTATATAGTATTACGTTATAACGTATAACGTTATATAGTATTACCATATAACGTATAACGTTATATAGTATTACGTTATAACGTATAACGTTATAAACTATTACGTTATAACGTATAACGTTATATAGTATTACCATATAACGTATAACGTTATATAGTATTACGTTATAACGTATAACGTTATATAGTATTACGTTATAACGTATAACGTTATATAGTATTACCATATAACGTATAACGTTATATAGTATTACGTTATAACGTATAACGTTATATACTATTACGTTATAACGTATAACGTTATATAGTATCACCACATAACGCATAACGTTATATAGTATCACCATGTAACGTATAACGTTATATAGTATCACCATGTAACGTATAACGTTATATAGTATTACGTTATAACGTATAACGTTATATAGTATGACGTTATAACGTATAACGTTATATAGTATTACGTTATAACGTATAACGTTATATAGTATTACGTTATAACGTATAACGTTATATAGTATTACCATATAACGTATAACGCTATATAGTATTACCATATAACGTATAACGTTATATAGTATTACCATATAACGTATAACGTTATATAGTATAATATTACGTTATAACGTATAACGTTATATAGTATTACGTTATAACGTATAACGTTATATAGTATTACGTTATAACGTATAACGTTATATAGTATCACCATGTAACGTATAACGTTATATAGTATCACCATGTAACGTATAACGGTATATAGTATTACGTTATAACGTATAACGTTATATAGTATGACGTTATAACGTATAACGTTATATAGTATCACCATGTAACGTATAACGTTATATAGTATCACCATGTAACGTATAACGTTATATAGTATTACGTTATAACGTATAACGTTATATAGTATGACGTTATAACGTATAACGTTATATAGTATTACCATATAACGTATAACGTTATATAGTATTACCATATAACGTATAACGTTATATAGTATTACGTTATAACGTATAACGTTATATAGTATTACCATATAACGTATAACGTTATATAGTATTACGTTATAACGTATAACGTTATATAGTATTACGTTATAACGTATAACGTTATATAGTATTACCATATAACGTATAACGTTATATAGTATTACCATATAACGTATAACGTTATATAGTATTACGTTATAACGTATAACGTTATATAGTATTACGTTATAACGTATAACGTTATATAGTATTACGTTATAACGTATAACGTTATATAGTATTACGTTATAACGTATAACGTTATATAGTATTACGGTATAACGTATAACGTTATATACTATTACGTTATAACGTTATATAGTATCACCATGTAACGTATAACGTTATATAGTATTACGTTATAACGTATAACGTTATATAGTATTACGTTATAACGTATAACGTTATATAGCATTACGTTATAACGTTTAACGTTATATAGTATTACGTTATAACGTTTAACGTTATATAGTATTACCATATCACGTATAAAGTTATATAGTATTACGGTATAACGTATAACGTTATATACTATTACGTTATAACGTTATATAGTATCACCATGTAACGTATAACGTTATATAGTATTACGTTATAACGTATAACGTTATATAATATTACGTTATAACGTATAACGTTATATAGTATTACGTTATAACGTATAACGTTATATAGTATTTCGTTATAACGTTTAACGTTATATAGTATTACCATATCACGTATAAAGTTATATAGTATTACGGTATAACGTATAACGTTATATACTATTACGTTATAACGTTATATAGTATTACCATATAACGTATAACGTTATATAGTATTACGTTATAACGTATAACGTTATATAGTATCACCATGTAACGTATAACGTTATATAGTATCACCATGTAACGTATAACGTTATATAGTATCACCATGTAACGTATAACGTTATATAGTATTACGTTATAACGTATAACGTTATATAGTATGACGTTATAACGTATAACGTTATATAGTATTACCATATAACGTATAACGTTATATACTATTACGTTATAACGTATAACGTTATATAGTATCACCATATAACGTATAACGTTATATAGTATTACGTTATAACGTATAACGTTATATAGTATTACGTTATAACGTATAACGTTATATAGTATTACGTTATAACGTATAACGTTATATAGTATTACGTTATAACGTATAACTCTATATAGTATTACGTTATAACGTATAACGTTATATAGTATCACCATGTAACGTATAACGTTATATAGTATCACCATGTAACGTATAACGTTATATAGTATTACGTTATAACGTATAACGTTATATAGTATGACGTTATAACGTATAACGTTATATAGTATTACCATATAACGTATAACGTTATATAGTATTACCATATAACGTATAACGTTATATAGTATTACCATATAACGTATAACGTTATATAGTATTACCATATAACGTATAACGTTATATAGTATCACCATGTAACGTAAAACGTTATATAGTATCACCATGTAACGTATAACGTTATATAGTATCACCATGTAACGTATAACGTTATATAGTATTACGTTATAACGTATAACGTTATATAGTATGACGTTATAACGTATAACGTTATATAGTATTACCATATAACGTATAACGTTATATAGTATTACCATATAACGTATAACGTTATATAGTATTACGTTATAACGTATAACGTTATATAGTATTACGTTATAACGTATAACGTTATATAGTATTACGTTATAACGTATAACGTTATTTAGTATTACCATATAACGTATACCGTTATATAGTATTACGTTATAACGTATAACGTTATATAGTATTACGTTATAACGTATAACGTTATATAGTATTACGTTATAACGTATAACGTTATATAGTATTACGTTATAACGTTTAACGTTATATAGTATTACCATATCACGTATAAAGTTATATAGTATTACGGTATAACGTATAACGTTATATACTATTACGTTATAACGTTATATAGTATCACCATGTAACGTATAACGTTATATAGTATTACGTTATAACGTATAACGTTATATAGTATTACGTTATAACGTATAATGTTATACAGTATTACGTTATAACGTATAACGTTATATAGTATTACGTTATAACGTATAACGTTATATAGTATTACGTTATAACGTATAACGTTATATAGTATTACGTTATAACGTGTAACATTTTATAGTATTACGTTATAACGTATAACGTTATATAGTATTACCATATAACGTATAACGTTATGTAGTATTACGTTATAACGTATAACGTTATTTAGTATTACCATATAACGTATAACGTTATGTATTATTACGTTATAACGTATAACGTTATTTAGTATTACCATATAACGTATAACGTTATGTAGTATTACGTTATAACGTGTAACGTTATATAGTATTACGTTATAACGTATAACGTTATTTAGTATTACCATATAACGTATAACGTTATGTATTATTACGTTATAACGTATAACGTTATTTAGTATTACCATATAACGTATAACGTTATGTAGTATTACGTTATAACGTGTAACGTTATATAGTATTACGTTATAACGTATAACGTTATATAGTATTACGTTATAACGTATAACGTTATATAGTATTACGTTATAACGTATAACGTTATATAGTATTACCATATCACGTATAACGTTATATAGTATTACGGTATAACGTATAACGTTATATACTATTACGTTATAACGTTATATAGTATCACCATGTAACGAATAACGTTATATAGTATTACGTTATAACGTATAACGTATAACGTTATATAGTATTACGTTATAACGTATAACGTTATATAGTATTACGTTATAACGTATAACGTTATTTAGTATTACCATATAACGTATAACGTTATATAGTATTACGTTATAACGTTATATAGTATTACGTTATAACGTATAACGTTATATAGTATTACGTTATAACGTATAACATTATATGGTATTACGTTATAACGTATAACGTTATATAGTATTACGTTATAACGTATAACATTATATGGTATTACGTTATAACGTATAACGTTATATAGTATTACCTTATAACGTATAACGTTATATAGTATTACGTTATAACGTATAACGTTACATAGTATTACGCTATAACGGATAACGTTACATAGTATTACGTTATAACGGATAACGTTATATAGTATTACGTTATAACGTTATATAGTATTACGTTATAACGTATAACGTTATATAGTATTACGTTATAACGTATAACATTATATGGTATTACGTTATAACGTATAACGTTATATAGTATTACGTTATAACGTATAACATTATATGGTATTACGTTATAACGTATAAAGTTATATAGTATTACGTTATAACGTATAACCTTATATAGTATTTCGTTATAACGTATAACGTTGTATAGTATTACCATATAACGTATAACGTTATATAGTATTACCATATAACGTATAACGTTATATAGTATCACCATGTAACGTATAACGTTATATAGTATCACCATGTAACGTATAACGTTATATAGTATTACGTTATAACGTATAACGTTATATAGTATTACGTTATAACGTATAACGTTATATAGTATTACCATATAACGTATAACGTTATATAGTATTACGTTATAACGTATAACGTTATATAGTATTACGTTATAACGTATAACGTTATATAGTATTACCATATAACGTATAACGTTATATAGTATTACGTTATAACGTATAACGTTATATAGTATTACGTTATAACGTATAACGTTATATAGTATTACCATATAACGTATAACGTTATATAGTATTACGTTATAACGTATAACGTTATATACTATTACGTTATAACGTATAACGTTATATAGTATCACCACATAACGCATAACGTTATATAGTATCACCATGTAACGTATAACGTTATATAGTATCACCATGTAACGTATAACGTTATATAGTATTACGTTATAACGTATAACGTTATATAGTATGACGTTATAACGTATAACGTTATATAGTATTACGTTATAACGTATAACGTTATATAGTATTACGTTATAACGTATAACGTTATATAGTATTACCATATAACGTATAACGCTATATAGTATTACCATATAACGTATAACGTTATATAGTATTACCATATAACGTATAACGTTATATAGTATAATATTACGTTATAACGTATAACGTTATATAGTATTACGTTATAACGTATAACGTTATATAGTATTACGTTATAACGTATAACGTTATATAGTATCACCATGTAACGTATAACGTTATATAGTATCACCATGTAACGTATAACGGTATATAGTATTACGTTATAACGTATAACGTTATATAGTATGACGTTATAACGTATAACGTTATATAGTATTACCATATAACGTATAACGTTATATAGTATTACCATATAACGTATAACGTTATATAGTATTACCATATAACGTATAACGTTATATAGTATTACCATATAACGTATAACGTTATATAGTATTACGTTATAACGTATAACGTTATATAGTATCACCATGTAACGTATAACGTTATATAGTATCACCATGTAACGTATAACGTTATATAGTATTACGTTATAACGTATAACGTTATATAGTATGACGTTATAACGTATAACGTTATATAGTATTACCATATAACGTATAACGTTATATAGTATTACCATATAACGTATAACGTTATATAGTATTACGTTATAACGTATAACGTTATATAGTATTACCATATAACGTATAACGTTATATAGTATTACGTTATAACGTATAACGTTATATAGTATTACGTTATAACGTATAACGTTATATAGTATTACCATATAACGTATAACGTTATATAGTATTACCATATAACGTATAACGTTATATAGTATTACGTTATAACGTATAACGTTATATAGTATTACGTTATAACGTATAACGTTATATAGTATTACGTTATAACGTATAACGTTATATAGTATTACGTTATAACGTATAACGTTATATAGTATTACGGTATAACGTATAACGTTATATACTATTACGTTATAACGTTATATAGTATCACCATGTAACGTATAACGTTATATAGTATTACGTTATAACGTATAACGTTATATAGTATTACGTTATAACGTATAACGTTATATAGCATTACGTTATAACGTTTAACGTTATATAGTATTACGTTATAACGTTTAACGTTATATAGTATTACCATATCACGTATAAAGTTATATAGTATTACGGTATAACGTATAACGTTATATACTATTACGTTATAACGTTATATAGTATCACCATGTAACGTATAACGTTATATAGTATTACGTTATAACGTATAACGTTATATAGTATTACGTTATAACGTATAACGTTATATAGTATTACGTTATAACGTATAACGTTATATAGTATTTCGTTATAACGTTTAACGTTATATAGTATTACCATATCACGTATAAAGTTATATAGTATTACGGTATAACGTATAACGTTATATACTATTACGTTATAACGTTATATAGTATTACCATATAACGTATAACGTTATATAGTATTACGTTATAACGTATAACTTTATATAGTATTACGTTATATCGTATAACGTTATATAGTATTACCATATAACGTATAACGTTATATAGTATTACGTTTTAACGTATAACGTTATATACTATTACGTTATAACGTATAACGTTATATAGTATCACCATATAACGTATAACGTTATATAGTATTACGTTATAACGTATAACCTTATATAGTATTTCGTTATAACGTATAACGTTGTATAGTATTACCATATAACGTATAACGTTATATAGTATTACCATATAACGTATAACGTTATATAGTATCACCATGTAACGTATAACGTTATATAGTATCACCATGTAACGTATAACGTTATATAGTATTACGTTATAACGTATAACTTTATATAGTATTACGTTATAACGTATAACGTTATATAGTATTACCATATAACGTATAACGTTATATAGTATTACGTTATAACGTATAACGTTATAAACTATTACGTTATAACGTATAACGTTATATAGTATTACCATATAACGTATAACGTTATATAGTTTTACGTTATAACGTATAACGTTATATAGTATTACGTTATAACGTATAACGTTATATAGTATTACCATATAACGTATAACGTTATATAGTATTACGTTATAACGTATAACGTTATATACTATTACGTTATAACGTATAACGTTATATAGTATCACCACATAACGCATAACGTTATATAGTATCACCATGTAACGTATAACGTTATATAGTATCACCATGTAACGTATAACGTTATATAGTATTACGTTATAACGTATAACGTTATATAGTATGACGTTATAACGTATAACGTTATATAGTATTACGTTATAACGTATAACGTTATATAGTATTACGTTATAACGTATAACGTTATATAGTATTACCATATAACGTATAACGCTATATAGTATTACCATATAACGTATAACGTTATATAGTATTACCATATAACGTATAACGTTATATAGTATAATATTACGTTATAACGTATAACGTTATATAGTATTACGTTATAACGTATAACGTTATATAGTATTACGTTATAACGTATAACGTTATATAGTATTACGTTATAACGTATAACGTTATATAGTATCACCATGTAACGTATAACGTTATATAGTATCACCATGTAACGTATAACGGTATATAGTATTACGTTATAACGTATAACGTTATATAGTATGACGTTATAACGTATAACGTTATATAGTATTACCATATAACGTATAACGTTATATAGTATTACCATATAACGTATAACGTTATATAGTATTACCATATAACGTATAACGTTATATAGTATTACGGTATAACGTATAACGTTATATACTATTACGTTATAACGTTATATAGTATCACCATGTAACGTATAACGTTATATAGTATTACGTTATAACGTATAACGTTATATAGTATTACGTTATAACGTATAACGTTATATAGCATTACGTTATAACGTTTAACGTTATATAGTATTACGTTATAACGTTTAACGTTATATAGTATTACCATATCACGTATAAAGTTATATAGTATTACGGTATAACGTATAACGTTATATACTATTACGTTATAACGTTATATAGTATCACCATGTAACGTATAACGTTATATAGTATTACGTTATAACGTATAACGTTATATAGTATTACGTTATAACGTATAACGTTATATAGTATTACGTTATAACGTATAACGTTATATAGTATTTCGTTATAACGTTTAACGTTATATAGTATTACCATATCACGTATAAAGTTATATAGTATTACGGTATAACGTATAACGTTATATACTATTACGTTATAACGTTATATAGTATTACCATATAACGTATAACGTTATATAGTATTACGTTATAACGTATAACTTTATATAGTATTACGTTATATCGTATAACGTTATATAGTATTACCATATAACGTATAACGTTATATAGTATTACGTTTTAACGTATAACGTTATATACTATTACGTTATAACGTATAACGTTATATAGTATCACCATATAACGTATAACGTTATATAGTATTACGTTATAACGTATAACGTTATATAGTATTACGTTATAACGTATAACGTTATATAGTATTACGTTATAACGTATAACGTTATATAGTATTACGTTATAACGTATAACTCTATATAGTATTACGTTATAACGTATAACGTTATATAGTATCACCATGTAACGTATAACGTTATATAGTATCACCATGTAACGTATAACGTTATATAGTATCACCATGTAACGTATAACGTTATATAGTATTACGTTATAACGTATAACGTTATATAGTATGACGTTATAACGTATAACGTTATATAGTATTACCATATAACGTATAACGTTATATAGTATTACCATATAACGTATAACGTTATATAGTATTACCATATAACGTATAACGTTATATAGTATCACCATGTAACGTAAAACGTTATATAGTATCACCATGTAACGTATAACGTTATATAGTATCACCATGTAACGTATAACGTTATATAGTATTACGTTATAACGTATAACGTTATATAGTATGACGTTATAACGTATAACGTTATATAGTATTACGTTATAACGTATAACGTTATATAGTATTACGTTATAACGTATAACGTTATATAGTATTGCGTTATATCGTATAACGTTATATAGTATTACGTTATAACGTATAACGTTATATAGTATTACGATATAACGTATAACGTTATATAGTATTACGTTATAACGTATAACGTTATATAGTATTACGTTATAACGTATAACGTTATATAGTATTACGTTATGACGTATAACGTTATATAGTATTACCATATAACGTATAACGTTATATAGTAATACGTTATAACGTTATATAGTATCACCATGTAACGTATAACGTTATATAGTATTACGTTATAACGTATAACGTTATATAGTATGACGTTATAACGTATAACGTTATATAGTATTACCATATAACGTATAACGTTATATAGTATTACCATATAACGTATAACGTTATATAGTATTACGTTATAACGTATAACGTTATTTAGTATTACCATATAACGTATACCGTTATATAGTATTACGTTATAACGTATAACGTTATATAGTATTACGTTATAACGTATAACGTTATATAGTATTACGTTATAACGTATAACGTTATATAGTATTACGTTATAACGTTTAACGTTATATAGTATTACCATATCACGTATAAAGTTATATAGTATTACGGTATAACGTATAACGTTATATACTATTACGTTATAACGTTATATAGTATCACCATGTAACGTATAACGTTATATAGTATTACGTTATAACGTATAACGTTATATAGTATTACGTTATAACGTATAATGTTATACAGTATTACGTTATAACGTATAACGTTATATAGTATTACGTTATAACGTATAACGTTATATAGTATTACGTTATAACGTATAACGTTATATAGTATTACGTTATAACGTGTAACATTTTATAGTATTACGTTATAACGTATAACGTTATATAGTAACACCATGTAACGTACAACGTTATATAGTATTACGTTATAACGTATAACGTTATATAGTATTACGTTATAACGTATAACGTTATATAGTATTGCGTTATATCGTATAACGTTATATAGTATTACGTTATAACGTATAACGTTATATAGTAATACGTTATAACGTTATATAGTATTACCATATAACGTATATCGTTATATAGTATTACGTTATATCGTATAACGTTATATAGTATTACGTTATAACGTATAACGTTATATAGTATTACGTTATAACGTATAACGTTATATAGTATTACGTTATAACGTATAACGTTATATAGTATTACGTTATAACGTATAACATTATATAGTATTACGTTATAACGTATAACATTATATAGTATTACGTTATAACGTATAACGTTATATAGTATCACCATGTAACGTATAACGTTATATAGTATCACCATGTAACGTATAACGTTATATAGTATTACGTTATAACGTATAACGTTATATAGTATTACGTTATAACGTATAACGTTATATAGTATGACGTTATAACGTATAACGTTATATAGTATCACCATGTACCGTATAACGTTATATAGTATTACCATATAACGTATAACGTTATATAGTATTACCATATAACGTATAACGTTATATAGTATTACGTTATAACGTATAACGTTATATAGTATTACGTTATAACGTATAACGTTATTTAGTATTACCATATAACGTATAACGTTATGTAGTATTACGTTATAACGTATAACGTTATTTAGTATTACCATATAACGTATAACGTTATGTAGTATTACGTTATAACGTATAACGTTATTTAGTATTACCATATAACGTATAACGTTATGTAGTATTACGTTATAACGTGTAACGTTATATAGTATTACGTTATAACGTATAACGTTATATAGTATTACGTTATAACGTATAACGTTATATAGTATTACGTTATAACGTATAACGTTATATAGTATTACCATATCACCTATAACGTTATATAGTATTACGGTATAACGTATAACGTTATATACTATTACGTTATAACGTTATATAGTATCACCATGTAACGAATAACGTTATATAGTATTACGTTATAACGTATAACGTATAACGTTATATAGTATTACGTTATAACGTATAACGTTATATAGTATTACGTTATAACGTATAACGTTATTTAGTATTACCATATAACGTATAACGTTATATAGTATTACGTTATAACGTTATATAGTATTACGTTATAACGTATAACGTTATATAGTATTACGTTATAACGTATAACATTATATGGTATTACGTTATAACGTATAACGTTATATAGTATTACGTTATAACGTATAACATTATATGGTATTACGTTATAACGTATAACGTTATATAGTATTACCTTATAACGTATAACGTTATATAGTATTACGTTATAACGTATAACGTTACATAGTATTACGCTATAACGGATAACGTTACATAGTATTACGTTATAACGGATAACGTTATATAGTATTACGTTATAACGTTATATAGTATTACGTTATAACGTATAACGTTATATAGTATTACGTTATAACGTATAACATTATATGGTATTACGTTATAACGTATAACGTTATATAGTATTACGTTATAACGTATAACATTATATGGTATTACGTTATAACGTATAACGTTATATAGTATTACGTTATAACGTATATCCTTATATAGTATTTCGTTATAACGTATAACGTTATATAGTATTACCATATAACGTATAACGTTATATAGTATTACCATATAACGTATAACGTTATATAGTATCACCATGTAACGTATAACGTTATATAGTATCACCATGTAACGTATAACGTTATATAGTATTACGTTATAACGTATAACTTTATATAGTATTACGTTATAACGTATAACGTTATATAGTATTACCATATAACGTATAACGTTATATAGTATTACGTTATAACGTATAACGTTATATACTATTACGTTATAACGTATAACGTTATATAGTATCACCATGTAACGTATAACGTTATATAGTATCACCATGTAACGTATAACGTTATATAGTATTACGTTATAACCTATAACGTTATATAGTATTACGTTATAACGTATAACGTTATATAGTATTACGTTATAACGTATAACGTTATTTGGTATTACCATATAACGTATAACGTTATATAGTATTACCATATAACGTATGACGTTATATAGTATTACCATATAACGTATAACGTTATATAGTATGACGTTATAACGTATAACGTTATATAGTATCACCATATAACGTATAACGTTATATAGTATCACCATGTAACGTATAACGTTATATAGTATTACGTTATAACGTATAACGTTATATAGTATGACGTTATAACGTATAACGTTATATAGTATCACCATGTACCGTATAACGTTATATAGTATTACCATATAACGTATAACGTTATATAGTATTACCATATAACGTATAACATTATATAGTATTACGTTATAACGTATAACGTTATATAGTATTACGTTATAACGTATAACGTTATTTAGTATTACCATATAACGTATAACGTTATGTAGTATTACGTTATAACGTATAACGTTATTTAGTATTACCATATAACGTATAACGTTATGTAGTATTACGTTATAACGTATAACGTTATTTAGTATTACCATATAACGTATAACGTTATGTAGTATTACGTTATAACGTGTAACGTTATATAGTATTACGTTATAACGTATAACGTTATATAGTATTACGTTATAACGTATAACGTTATATAGTATTACGTTATAACGTATAACGTTATATAGTATTACCATATCACCTATAACGTTATATAGTATTACGGTATAACGTATAACGTTATATACTATTACGTTATAACGTTATATAGTATCACCATGTAACGAATAACGTTATATAGTATTACGTTATAACGTATAACGTTATATAGTATTACGTTATAACGTATAACATTATATGGTATTACGTTATAACGTATAACGTTATATAGTATTACGTTATAACGTATAACATTATATGGTATTACGTTATAACGTATAACGTTATATAGTATTACGTTATAACGTATAACCTTATATAGTATTTCGTTATAACGTATAACGTTATATACTATTACGTTATAACGTATAACGTTATATAGTATCACCATGTAACGTATAACGTTATATAGTATCACCATGTAACGTATAACGTTATATAGTATTACGTTATAACGTATAACGTTATATAGTATTACGTTATAACGTATAACGTTATATAGTATTACGTTATAACGTATAACGTTATTTAGTATTACCATATAACGTATAACGTTATATAGTATTACCATATAACGTATGACGTTATATAGTATTACCATATAACGTATAACGTTATATAGTATGACGTTATAACGTATAACGTTATATAGTATCACCATATAACGTATAACGTTATATAGTATCACCATGTAACGTATAACGTTATATAGTATTACGTTATAACGTATAACGTTATATAGTATGACGTTATAACGTATAACGTTATATAGTATCACCATGTACCGTATAACGTTATATAGTATTACCATATAACGTATAACGTTATATAGTATTACCATATAACGTATAACATTATATAGTATTACGTTATAACGTATAACGTTATATAGTATTACGTTATAACGTATAACGTTATTTAGTATTACCATATAACGTATAACGTTATGTAGTATTACGTTATAACGTATAACGTTATTTAGTATTACCATATAACGTATAACGTTATGTAGTATTACGTTATAACGTATAACGTTATTTAGTATTACCATATAACGTATAACGTTATGTAGTATTACGTTATAACGTGTAACGTTATATAGTATTACGTTATAACGTATAACGTTATATAGTATTACGTTATAACGTATAACGTTATATAGTATTACGTTATAACGTATAACGTTATATAGTATTACCATATCACCTATAACGTTATATAGTATTACGGTATAACGTATAACGTTATATACTATTACGTTATAACGTTATATAGTATCACCATGTAACGAATAACGTTATATAGTATTACGTTATAACGTATAACGTATAACGTTATATAGTATTACGTTATAACGTATAACGTTATATAGTATTACGTTATAACGTATAACGTTATTTAGTGTTACCATATAACGTATAACGTTATATAGTATTACGTTATAACGTTATATAGTATTACGTTATAACGTATAACGTTATATAGTATTACGTTATAACGTATAACATTATATGGTATTACGTTATAACGTATAACGTTATATAGTATTACGTTATAACGTATAACATTATATGGTATTACGTTATAACGTATAACGTTATATAGTATTACCTTATAACGTATAACGTTATATAGTATTACGTTATAACGTATAACGTTACATAGTATTACGCTATAACGGATAACGTTACATAGTATTACGTTATAACGGATAACGTTATATAGTATTACGTTATAACGTTATATAGTATTACGTTATAACGTATAACGTTATATAGTATTACGTTATAACGTATAACATTATATGGTATTACGTTATAACGTATAACGTTATATAGTATTACGTTATAACGTATAACATTATATGGTATTACGTTATAACGTATAACGTTATATAGTATTACGTTATAACGTATAACCTTATATAGTATTTCGTTATAACGTATAACGTTATATAGTATTACCATATAACGTATAACGTTATATAGTATTACCATATAACGTATAACGTTATATAGTATCACCATGTAACGTATAACGTTATATAGTATCACCATGTAACGTATAACGTTATATAGTATTACGTTATAACGTATAACTTTATATAGTATTACGTTATAACGTATAACGTTATATAGTATTACCATATAACGTATAACGTTATATAGTATTACGTTATAACGTATAACGTTATATACTATTACGTTATAACGTATAACGTTATATAGTATCACCATGTAACGTATAACGTTATATAGTATCACCATGTAACGTATAACGTTATATAGTATTACGTTATAACGTATAACGTTATATAGTATTACGTTATAACGTATAACGTTATATAGTATTACGTTATAACGTATAACGTTATTTAGTATTACCATATAACGTATAACGTTATATAGTATTACCATATAACGTATGACGTTATATAGTATTACCATATAACGTATAACGTTATATAGTATGACGTTATAACGTATAACGTTATATAGTATCACCATATAACGTATAACGTTATATAGTATCACCATGTAACGTATAACGTTATATAGTATTACGTTATAACGTATAACGTTATATAGTATTACGTTATAACGTATAACGTTATATAGTATTACGTTATAACGTATAACGTTATATAGTATCACCATGTAACGTATAACGTTATATAGTATCATCATGTAACGTATAACGTTACATAGTATTACGTTATAACGTATAACGTTATATAGTATGACGTTATAACGTATAACGTTATATAGTATTACCATATAACGTATAACGTTATATAGTATTGCGTTATAACGTATAACGTTATATAGTATTACGTTATAACGTATAACGTTATGTAGTATTACGTTATAACGTATAACGTTATATAGTATTACCATATAGCGTATAACGTTATATAGTATTACCATATAACGTATAACGTTATATAGTATTACGTTATAACGTATAACGTTATATAGTATCACCATGTAACGTATAACGTTATATAGTATCACCATGTAACGTATAACGTTATATAGTATCACCATGTAACGTATAACGTTATATAGTATTACGTTATAACGTATAACGTTATATAGTATGACGTTATAACGTATAACGTTATATAGTATTACCATATAACGTATAACGTTATATAGTATTACCATATAACGTATAACGTTATATAGTATTACCATATAACGTATAACGTTATATAGTATTACCATATAACGTATAACGTTATATAGTATTACCATATAACGTATAACGTTATATAGTATTACGTTATAACGTATAACGTTATATAGTATTACGTTATAACGTATAACGTTATATAGTATTACGTTATAACGTATAACGTTATTTAGTATTACCATATAACGTATAACGTTATATAGTATTACGTTATAACGTATAACGTTATATAGTATTACGTTATAACGTATAACGTTATATAGTATTACGTTATAACGTATAGCGTTATATAGTATTACGTTATAACGTTTAACGTTATATAGTATTACCATATCACGTATAAAGTTATATAGTATTACGGTATAACGTATAACGTTATATACTATTACGTTATAACGTTATATAGTATCACCATGTAACGTATAACGTTATATAGTATTACGTTATAACGTATAACGTTATATAGTATTACGTTATAACGTATAATGTTATATAGTATTACGTTATAACGTATAACGTTATATAGTATTACGTTATAACGTATAACGTTATATAGTATTACGTTATAACGTATAACGTTATATAGTATTACGTTATAACGTGTAACATTTTATAGTATTACGTTATAACGTATAACGTTATATAGTATCACCATGTAACGTACAACGTTATATAGTATTACGTTATAACGTATAACGTTATATAGTATTACGTTATAACGTATAACGTTATATAGTATTACGTTATATCGTATAACGTTATATAGTATTGCGTTATAACGTATAACGTTATATAGTATTACGATATAACGTATAACGTTATATAGTATTACGTTATAACGTATAACGTTATATAGTATTACGTTATAACGTATAACGTTATATAGTATTACGTTATGACGTATAACGTTATATAGTATTACCATATAACGTATAACGTTATATAGTAATACGTTATAACGTTATATAGTACCACCATATAACGTATAACGTTATATAGTATTACGTTATATCGTATAACGTTATATAGTATTACGTTATAACGTATAACGTTATATAGTATTACGTTATAACGTATAACGTTATATAGTATTACGTTATAACGTATAACATTATATGGTATTACGTTATAACGTATAACGTTATATAGTATTACCTTATAACGTATAACGTTATATAGTATTACGTTATAACGTATAACGTTACATAGTATTACGCTATAACGGATAACGTTACATAGTATCACCATGTAACGTATAACGTTATATAGTATCACCATGTAACGTATAACGTTATATAGTATTACGTTATAACGTATAACGTTATATAGTATTACGTTATAACGTATAACGTTATTTAGTATTACCATATAACGTATAACGTTATGTAGTATTACGTTATAACGTATAACGTTATTTAGTATTACCATATAACGTATAACGTTATGTAGTATTACGTTATAACGTATAACGTTATTTAGTATTACCATATAACGTATAACGTTATGTAGTATTACGTTATAACGTGTAACGTTATTTAGTATTACGTTATAACGTATAACGTTATATAGTATTACGTTATAACGTATAACGTTATATAGTATTACGTTATAACGTATAACGTTATATAGTATTACCATATCACGTATAACGTTATATAGTATTACGGTATAGCGTATAACGTTATATACTATTACGTTATAACGTTATATAGTATCACCATGTAACGAATAACGTTATATAGTATTACGTTATAACGTATAACGTATAACGTTATATAGTATTACGTTATAACGTATAACGTTATATAGTATTACGTTATAACGTATAACGTTATTTAGTATTACCATATAACGTATAACGTTATATAGTATTACGTTATAACGTTATATAGTATTACGTTATAACGTATAACGTTATATAGTATTACGTTATAACGTATAACATTATATGGTATTACGTTATAACGTATGACGTTATATAGTATTACGTTATAACGTATAACATTATATGGTATTACGTTATAACGTATAACGTTATATAGTATTACCTTATAACGTATAACGTTATATAGTATTACGTTATAACGTATAACGTTACATAGTATTACGCTATAACGGATAACGTTACATAGTATTACGTTATAACGGATAACGTTATATAGTATTACGTTATAACGTATAACATTATATGGTATTACGTTATAACGTATAACGTTATATAGTATTACGTTATAACGTATAACCTTATATAGTATTTCGTTATAACGTATAACGTTATATAGTATTACCATATAACGTATAACGTTATATAGTATCACCATGTAACGTATAACGTTATATAGTATCACCATGTAACGTATAACGTTATATAGTATTACGTTATAACGTATAACGTTATATAGTATTACCATATAACGTATAACGTTATATAGTATTACCATATAACGTATAACGTTATATAGTATTACCATATAACGTATAACGTTATATAATATTACGTTATAACGTATAACGTTATATAGTATTACGTTATAACGTATAACGTTATTTAGTATTACGTTATAACGTATAACGTTATATAGTATTACGTTATAACGTATAACGTTATATAGTATTACGTTATAACGTATAACGTTATATAGTATTACGTTATAACGTGTAACATTTTATAGTATTACGTTATAACGTATAACGTTATATAGTATCACCATGTAACGTACAACGTTATATAGTATTACGTTATAACGTATAACGTTATATAGTATCACGTTATAACGTATAACGTTATATAGTATTACGTTATATCGTATAACGTTATATAGTATTACGTTATAACGTATAACGTTATATAGTATTACGATATAACGTATAACGTTATATAGTATTACGTTATAACGTATAACGTTATATAGTATTACGTTATAACGTATAACGTTATATAGTATTACGTTATGACGTATAACGTTATATAGTATTACCATATAACGTATAACGTTATATAGTAATACGTTATAACGTTATATAGTACAACCATATAACGTATAACGTTATATAGTATTACGTTATATCGTATAACGTTATATAGTATTACGTTATAACGTATAACGTTATATAGTATTACGTTATAACGTATAACGTTATATAGTATTACGTTATAACGTATAACGTTATATAGTATTACGTTATAACGTATAACATTATATAGTATTACGTTATAACGTATAACATTATATAGTATTACGTTATAACGTATAACGTTATATAGTATCATCATGTAACGTATAACGTTATATAGTATCACCATGTAACGTATAACGTTATATAGTATCACCATGTAACGTATAACGTTATATAGTGTTACGTTATAACGTATAACGTTATATAGTATGACGTTATAACGTATAACGTTATATAGTATCACCATGTACCGTATAACGTTGTATAGTATTACCATATAACGTATAACGTTATATAGTATTACCATATAACGTATAACGTTATATAGTATTACGTTATAACGTATAACGTTATATAGTATTACGTTATAACGTATAACGTTATATAGTATTACGTTATAAAGTATAACGTTATTTAGTATTACCATATAACGTATAACGTTATGTAGTATTACGTTATAACGTATAACGTTATTTAGTATTACCATATAACGTATAACGTTATGTAGTATTACGTTATAACGTATAACGTTATTTAGTATTACCATATAACGTATAACGTTATGTAGTATTACGTTATAACGTGTAACGTTATATAGTATTACGTTATAACGTATAACGTTATATAGTATTACGTTATAACGTATAACGTTATATAGTATTACGTTATAACGTATAACGTTATATAGTATTACCATATCACGTATAACGTTATATAGTATTACGGTATAACGTATAACGTTATATACTATTACGTTATAACGTTATATAGTATCACCATGTAACGAATAACGTTATATAGTATTACGTTATAACGTATAACGTATAACGTTATATAGTATTACGTTATAACGTATAACGTTATATAGTATTACGTTATAACGTATAACGTTATTTAGTATTACCATATAACGTATAACGTTATATAGTATTACGTTATAACGTTATATAGTATTACGTTATAACGTATAACGTTATATAGTATTACGTTATAACGTATAACATTATATGGTATTACGTTATAACGTATAACGTTATATAGTATTACGTTATAACGTATAACATTATATGGTATTACGTTATAACGTATAACATTATATGGTATTACGTTATAACGTATAACGTTATATAGTATTACGTTATAACGTATAACCTTATATAGTATTTCGTTATAACGTATAACGTTATATAGTATCACCATGTAACGTATAACGTTATATAGTATCACCATGTAACGAATAACGTTATATAGTATTACGTTATAACGTATAACGTATAACGTTATATAGTATTACGTTATAACGTATAACGTTATATAGTATTACGTTATAACGTATAACGTTATATAGTATCACCATGTAACGAATAACGTTATATAGTATTACGTTATAACGTATAACGTATAACGTTACATAGTATTACGTTATAACGGATAACGTTATATAGTATTACGTTATAACGTTATATAGTATTACGTTATAACAAATAACGTTATATAGTATTACGTTATAACGTATAACATTATATGGTATTACGTTATAACGTATAACGTTATATAGTATTACGTTATAACGTATAACATTATATGGTATTACGTTATAACGTATAACGTTATATAGTATTACGTTATAACGTATAACCTTATATAGTATTTCGTTATAACGTATAACGTTATATAGTATCACCATGTAACGTATAACGTTATATAGTATCACCATGTAACGTATAACGTTATATAGTATTACCATATAACGTATAACGTTATATAGTATTACCATATAACGTATAACGTTATATAGTATTACCATATAACGTATAACGTTATATAGTATTACCATATAACGTATAACGTTATATAGTATCACCATGTAGCGTATAACGTTATATAGTATCACCATGTAACGTATAACGTTATATAGTATCACCATGTAACGTATAACGTTATATAGTATTACCATATAACGTATAACGTTATATAGTATTACCATATAACGTATAACGTTATATAGTATTACCATATAACGTATAACGTTATATAGTATCACCATGTAACGTATAACGTTATATAGTATCACCATGTAACGTATAACGTTATATAGTATTACGTTATAACGTATAACGTTATATAGTATTACGTTATAACGTATAACGTTATATAGTATTACGTTATAACGTTTAACGTTATATAGTATTACCATATCACGTATAAAGTTATATAGTATTACGGTATAACGTATAACGTTATATACTATTACGTTATAACGTTATATAGTATCACCATGTAACGTATAACGTTATATAGTATTACGTTATAACGTATAACGTTATATAGTATTACGTTATAACGTATAATGTTATATAGTATTACGTTATAACGTATAACGTTATATAGTATTACGTTATAACGTATAACGTTATATAGTATTACGTTATAACGTATAACGTTATATAGTATTACGTTATAACGTGTAACATTTTATAGTATTACGTTATAACGTATAACGTTATATAGTATCACCATGTAACGTACAACGTTATATAGTATTACGTTATAACGTATAACGTTATATAGTATTACGTTATAACGTATAACGTTATATAGTATTACGTTATATCGTATAACGTTATATAGTATTACGTTATAACGTATAACGTTATATAGTATTACGATATAACGTATAGCGTTATATAGTATTACGTTATAACGTATAACGTTATATAGTATTACGTTATAACGTATAACGTTATATAGTATTACGTTATGACGTATAACGTTATATAGTATTACCATATAACGTATAACGTTATATAGTAATACGTTATAACGTTATATAGTACCACCATATAACGTATAACGTTATATAGTATTACGTTATATCGTATAACGTTATATAGTATTACGTTATAACGTATAACGTTATATAGTATTACGTTATAACGTATAACGTTATATAGTATTACGTTATAACGTATAACATTATATAGTATTACGTTATAACGTATAACATTATATAGTATTACGTTATAACGTATAACGTTATATAGTATCATCATGTAACGTATAACGTTATATAGTATCACCATGTAACGTATAACGTTATATAGTATCACCATGTAACGTATAACGTTATATAGTATTACGTTATAACGTATAACGTTATATAGTATGACGTTATAACGTATAACGTTATATAGTATCACCATGTACCGTATAACGTTATATAGTATTACCATATAACGTATAACGTTATATAGTATTACCATATAACGTATAACGTTATATAGTATTACGTTATAACGTATAACGTTATATAGTATTACGTTATAACGTATAACGTTATATAGTATTACGTTATAACGTATAACGTTATTTAGTATTACCATATAACGTATAACGTTATGTAGTATTACGTTATAACGTATAACGTTATTTAGTATTACCATATAACGTATAACGTTATGTAGTATTACGTTATAACGTATAACGTTATTTAGTATTACCATATAACGTATAACGTTATGTAGTATTACGTTATAACGTGTAACGTTATATAGTATTACGTTATAACGTATAACGTTATATAGTATTACGTTATAACGTATAACGTTATATAGTATTACGTTATAACATATAACGTTATATAGTATTACCATATCACGTATAACGTTATATAGTATTACGGTATAACGTATAACGTTATATACTATTACGTTATAACGTTATATAGTATCACCATGTAACGAATAACGTTATATAGTATTACGTTATAACGTATAACGTATAACGTTATATAGTATTACGTTATAACGTATAACGTTATATAGTATTACGTTATAACGTATAACGTTATATAGTATTACCATATAACGTATAACGTTATATAGTATTACGTTATAACGTATAACGTTATATACTATTACGTTATAACGTATAACGTTATATAGTATCACCACATAACGCATAACGTTATATAGTATCACCATGTAACGTATAACGTTATATAGTATCACCATGTAACGTATAACGTTATATAGTATTACGTTATAACGTATAACGTTATATAGTATTACGTTATAACGTATAACGTTATATAGTATTACGTTATATCGTATAACGTTATATAGTATTGCGTTATAACGTATAACGTTATATAGTATTACGATATAACGTATAACGTTATATAGTATTACGTTATAACGTATAACGTTATATAGTATTACGTTATAACGTATAACGTTATATAGTATTACGTTATGACGTATAACGTTATATAGTATTACCATATAACGTATAACGTT
Organism: Bombus flavifrons; assembly: GCF_040668555.2. Classification (NCBI taxonomy): domain Eukaryota; kingdom Metazoa; phylum Arthropoda; class Insecta; order Hymenoptera; family Apidae; genus Bombus; species Bombus flavifrons. The sequence goes on along the minus strand of NW_027184799.1, from coordinate 45,190 downwards.
ATATAGTAATACGTTATAACGTTATATAGTACCACCATATAACGTATAACGTTATATAGTATTACGTTATATCGTATAACGTTATATAGTATTACGTTATAACGTATAACGTTATATAGTATTACGTTATAACGTATAACGTTATATAGTATCACCATGTAACGTACAACGTTATATAGTATTACGTTATAACGTATAACGTTATATAGTATTACGTTATAACGTATAACGTTATATAGTATGACGTTATAACGTATAACGTTATATAGTATTACGTTATAACGTATAACGTTATATAGTATTACGTTATAACGTATAACGTTATATAGTATTACCATATAACGTATAACGCTATATAGTATTACCATATAACGTATAACGTTATATAGTATTACCATATAACGTATAACGTTATATAGTATTACGTTATAACGTATAACGTTATATAGTATTACGTTATAACGTATAACGTTATATAGTATTACGTTATAACGTATAACGTTATGTAGTATTACGTTATAACGTATAACGTTATATAGTATTACCATATAACGTATAACGTTATATAGTATTACCATATAACGTATAACGTTATATAGTATTACGTTATAACGTATAACGTTATATAGTATTACGTTATAACGTATAACGTTATATAGTATTACGTTATAACGTATAACGTTATATAGTATTACGTTATAACGTATAACGTTATATAGTATTACGGTATAACGTATAACGTTATATACTATTACGTTATAACGTTATATAGTATCACCATGTAACGTATAACGTTATATAGTATTACGTTATAACGTATAACGTTATATAGTATTACGTTATAACGTATAACGTTATATAGCATTACGTTATAACGTTTAACGTTATATAGTATTACGTTATAACGTTTAACGTTATATAGTATTACCATATCACGTATAAAGTTATATAGTATTACGGTATAACGTATAACGTTATATACTATTACGTTATAACGTTATATAGTATCACCATGTAACGTATAACGTTATATAGTATTACGTTATAACGTATAACGTTATATAGTATTACGTTATAACGTATAACGTTATATAGTATGACGTTATAACGTATAACGTTATATAGTATCACCATGTACCGTATAACGTTGTATAGTATTACCATATAACGTATAACGTTATATAGTATTACCATATAACGTATAACGTTATATAGTATTACGTTATAACGTATAACGTTATATAGTATTACGTTATAACGTATAACGTTATATAGTATTACGTTATAAAGTATAACGTTATTTAGTATTACCATATAACGTATAACGTTATGTAGTATTACGTTATAACGTATAACGTTATTTAGTATTACCATATAACGTATAACGTTATGTAGTATTACGTTATAACGTATAACGTTATTTAGTATTACCATATAACGTATAACGTTATGTAGTATTACGTTATAACGTGTAACGTTATATAGTATTACGTTATAACGTATAACGTTATATAGTATTACGTTATAACGTATAACGTTATATAGTATTACGTTATAACGTATAACGTTATATAGTATTACCATATCACGTATAACGTTATATAGTATTACGGTATAACGTATAACGTTATATACTATTACGTTATAACGTTATATAGTATCACCATGTAACGAATAACGTTATATAGTATTACGTTATAACGTATAACGTATAACGTTATATAGTATTACGTTATAACGTATAACGTTATATAGTATTACGTTATAACGTATAACGTTATTTAGTATTACCATATAACGTATAACGTTATATAGTATTACGTTATAACGTTATATAGTATTACGTTATAACGTATAACGTTATATAGTATTACGTTATAACGTATAACATTATATGGTATTACGTTATAACGTATAACGTTATATAGTATTACGTTATAACGTATAACATTATATGGTATTACGTTATAACGTATAACATTATATGGTATTACGTTATAACGTATAACGTTATATAGTATTACGTTATAACGTATAACCTTATATAGTATTTCGTTATAACGTATAACGTTATATAGTATCACCATGTAACGTATAACGTTATATAGTATCACCATGTAACGAATAACGTTATATAGTATTACGTTATAACGTATAACGTATAACGTTATATAGTATTACGTTATAACGTATAACGTTATATAGTATTACGTTATAACGTATAACGTTATATAGTATCACCATGTAACGAATAACGTTATATAGTATTACGTTATAACGTATAACGTATAACGTTATATAGTATTACGTTATAACGTATAACGTTATATAGTATTACGTTATAACGTATAACGTTATATAGTATTACGTTATAACGTGTAACATTTTATAGTATTACGTTATAACGTATAACGTTATATAGTATCACCATGTAACGTACAACGTTATATAGTATTACGTTATAACGTATAACGTTATATAGTATTACGTTATAACGTATAACGTTATATAGTATTACGTTATATCGTATAACGTTATATAGTATTACGTTATAACGTATAACGTTATATAGTATTACGATATAACGTATAGCGTTATATAGTATTACGTTATAACGTATAACGTTATATAGTATTACGTTATAACGTATAACGTTATATAGTATTACGTTATGACGTATAACGTTATATAGTATTACCATATAACGTATAACGTTATATAGTAATACGTTATAACGTTATATAGTACCACCATATAACGTATAACGTTATATAGTATTACGTTATATCGTATAACGTTATATAGTATTACGTTATAACGTATAACGTTATATAGTATTACGTTATAACGTATAACGTTATATAGTATTACGTTATAACGTATAACATTATATAGTATTACGTTATAACGTATAACATTATATAGTATTACGTTATAACGTATAACGTTATATAGTATCATCATGTAACGTATAACGTTATATAGTATCACCATGTAACGTATAACGTTATATAGTATCACCATGTAACGTATAACGTTATATAGTATTACGTTATAACGTATAACGTTATATAGTATGACGTTATAACGTATAACGTTATATAGTATCACCATGTACCGTATAACGTTATATAGTATTACCATATAACGTATAACGTTATATAGTATTACCATATAACGTATAACGTTATATAGTATTACGTTATAACGTATAACGTTATATAGTATTACGTTATAACGTATAACGTTATATAGTATTACGTTATAACGTATAACGTTATTTAGTATTACCATATAACGTATAACGTTATGTAGTATTACGTTATAACGTATAACGTTATTTAGTATTACCATATAACGTATAACGTTATGTAGTATTACGTTATAACGTATAACGTTATTTAGTATTACCATATAACGTATAACGTTATGTAGTATTACGTTATAACGTGTAACGTTATATAGTATTACGTTATAACGTATAACGTTATATAGTATTACGTTATAACGTATAACGTTATATAGTATTACGTTATAACATATAACGTTATATAGTATTACCATATCACGTATAACGTTATATAGTATTACGGTATAACGTATAACGTTATATACTATTACGTTATAACGTTATATAGTATCACCATGTAACGAATAACGTTATATAGTATTACGTTATAACGTATAACGTATAACGTTATATAGTATTACGTTATAACGTATAACGTTATATAGTATTACGTTATAACGTATAACGTTATATAGTATTACCATATAACGTATAACGTTATATAGTATTACGTTATAACGTATAACGTTATATACTATTACGTTATAACGTATAACGTTATATAGTATCACCACATAACGCATAACGTTATATAGTATCACCATGTAACGTATAACGTTATATAGTATCACCATGTAACGTATAACGTTATATAGTATTACGTTATAACGTATAACGTTATATAGTATGACGTTATAACGTATAACGTTATATAGTATTACGTTATAACGTATAACGTTATATAGTATTACGTTATAACGTATAACGTTATATAGTATTACCATATAACGTATAACGCTATATAGTATTACCATATAACGTATAACGTTATATAGTATTACCATATAACGTATAACGTTATATAGTATTACGTTATAACGTATAACGTTATATAGTATTACGTTATAACGTATAACGTTATATAGTATTACGTTATAACGTATAACGTTATGTAGTATTACGTTATAACGTATAACGTTATATAGTATTACCATATAACGTATAACGTTATATAGTATTACCATATAACGTATAACGTTATATAGTATTACGTTATAACGTATAACGTTATATAGTATTACGTTATAACGTATAACGTTATATAGTATTACGTTATAACGTATAACGTTATATAGTATTACGTTATAACGTATAACGTTATATAGTATTACGGTATAACGTATAACGTTATATACTATTACGTTATAACGTTATATAGTATCACCATGTAACGTATAACGTTATATAGTATTACGTTATAACGTATAACGTTATATAGTATTACGTTATAACGTATAACGTTATATAGCATTACGTTATAACGTTTAACGTTATATAGTATTACGTTATAACGTTTAACGTTATATAGTATTACCATATCACGTATAAAGTTATATAGTATTACGGTATAACGTATAACGTTATATACTATTACGTTATAACGTTATATAGTATCACCATGTAACGTATAACGTTATATAGTATTACGTTATAACGTATAACGTTATATAGTATTACGTTATAACGTATAACGTTATATAGTATTACGTTATAACGTATAACGTTATATAGTATTACGTTATAACGTATAACGTTATATAGTATTTCGTTATAACGTTTAACGTTATATAGTATTACCATATCACGTATAAAGTTATATAGTATTACGGTATAACGTATAACGTTATATACTATTACGTTATAACGTTATATAGTATCACCATATAACGTATAACGTTATATAGTATTACGTTATAACGTATAACTTTATATAGTATTACGTTATATCGTATAACGTTATATAGTATTACCATATAACGTATAACGTTATATAGTATTACGTTATAACGTATAACGTTATATACTATTACGTTATAACGTATAACGTTATATAGTATCACCATATAACGTATAACGTTATATAGTATTACGTTATAACGTATAACGTTATATAGTATTACGTTATAACGTATAACGTTATATAGTATTACGTTATAACGTATAACGTTATATAGTATTACGTTATAACGTATAACTCTATATAGTATTACGTTATAACGTATAACGTTATATAGTATCACCATGTAACGTATAACGTTATATAGTATCACCATGTAACGTATAACGTTATATAGTATCACCATGTAACGTATAACGTTATATAGTATTACGTTATAACGTATAACGTTATATAGTATGACGTTATAACGTATAACGTTATATAGTATTACCATATAACGTATAACGTTATATAGTATTACCATATAACGTATAACGTTATATAGTATTACCATATAACGTATAACGTTATATAGTATTACCATATAACGTATAACGTTATATAATATCACCATGTAACGTAAAACGTTATATAGTATCACCATGTAACGTATAACGTTATATAGTATCACCATGTAACGTATAACGTTATATAGTATTACGTTATAACGTATAACGTTATATAGTATGACGTTATAACGTATAACGTTATATAGTATTACCATATAACGTATAACGTTATATAGTATTACCATATAACGTATAACGTTATATAGTATTACGTTATAACGTATAACGTTATATAGTATTACGTTATAACGTATAACGTTATATAGTATTACGTTATAACGTATAACGTTATTTAGTATTACCATATAACGTATAACGTTATATAGTATTACGTTATAACGTATAACGTTATATAGTATTACGTTATAACGTATAACGTTATTTAGTATTACCATATAACGTATAACGTTATATAGTATTACCATATAACGTATAACGTTATATAGTATTACGTTATAACGTATAACGTTATATAGTATTACGTTATAACGTATAACGTTATATAGTATTACGTTATAACGTATAACGTTATTTAGTATTACCATATAACGTATAACGTTATATAGTATTACGTTATAACGTATAACGTTATATAGTATTACCATATAACGTATAACGTTATGTAGTATTACGTTATAACGTATAACGTTATTTAGTATTACCATATCACGTATAACGTTATATAGTATTACGGTATAACGTATAACGTTATATACTATTACGTTATAACGTTATATAGTATCACCATGTAACGAATAACGTTATATAGTATTACGTTATAACGTATAACGTTATATAGTATGACGTTATAACGTATAACGTTATATAGTATTACCATATAACGTATAACGTTATATAGTATTACCATATAACGTATAACGTTATATAGTATTACCATATAACGTATAACGTTATATAGTATTACCATATAACGTATAACGTTATATAATATCACCATGTAACGTAAAACGTTATATAGTATCACCATGTAACGTATAACGTTATATAGTATCACCATGTAACGTATAACGTTATATAGTATTACGTTATAACGTATAACGTTATATAGTATGACGTTATAACGTATAACGTTATATAGTATTACCATATAACGTATAACGTTATATAGTATTACCATATAACGTATAACGTTATATAGTATTACGTTATAACGTATAACGTTATATAGTATTACGTTATAACGTATAACGTTATATAGTATTACGTTATAACGTATAACGTTATTTAGTATTACCATATAACGTATAACGTTATATAGTATTACGTTATAACGTATAACGTTATATAGTATTACGTTATAACGTATAACGTTATTTAGTATTACCATATAACGTATAACGTTATATAGTATTACCATATAACGTATAACGTTATATAGTATTACGTTATAACGTATAACGTTATATAGTATTACGTTATAACGTATAACGTTATATAGTATTACGTTATAACGTATAACGTTATATAGTATTACGTTATAACGTATAACGTTATATAGTATTACGGTATAACGTATAACGTTATATACTATTACGTTATAACGTTATATAGTATCACCATGTAACGTATAACGTTATATAGTATTACGTTATAACGTATAACGTTATATAGTATTACGTTATAACGTATAACGTTATATAGCATTACGTTATAACGTTTAACGTTATATAGTATTACGTTATAACGTTTAACGTTATATAGTATTACCATATCACGTATAAAGTTATATAGTATTACGGTATAACGTATAACGTTATATACTATTACGTTATAACGTTATATAGTATCACCATGTAACGTATAACGTTATATAGTATTACGTTATAACGTATAACGTTATATAGTATTACGTTATAACGTATAACGTTATATAGTATTACGTTATAACGTATAACGTTATATAGTATTACGTTATAACGTATAACGTTATATAGTATTTCGTTATAACGTTTAACGTTATATAGTATTACCATATCACGTATAAAGTTATATAGTATTACGGTATAACGTATAACGTTATATACTATTACGTTATAACGTTATATAGTATCACCATATAACGTATAACGTTATATAGTATTACGTTATAACGTATAACTTTATATAGTATTACGTTATATCGTATAACGTTATATAGTATTACCATATAACGTATAACGTTATATAGTATTACGTTATAACGTATAACGTTATATACTATTACGTTATAACGTATAACGTTATATAGTATCACCATATAACGTATAACGTTATATAGTATTACGTTATAACGTATAACGTTATATAGTATTACGTTATAACGTATAACGTTATATAGTATTACGTTATAACGTATAACGTTATATAGTATTACGTTATAACGTATAACTCTATATAGTATTACGTTATAACGTATAACGTTATATAGTATCACCATGTAACGTATAACGTTATATAGTATCACCATGTAACGTATAACGTTATATAGTATCACCATGTAACGTATAACGTTATATAGTATTACGTTATAACGTATAACGTTATATAGTATGACGTTATAACGTATAACGTTATATAGTATTACCATATAACGTATAACGTTATATAGTATTACCATATAACGTATAACGTTATATAGTATTACCATATAACGTATAACGTTATATAGTATTACCATATAACGTATAACGTTATATAATATCACCATGTAACGTAAAACGTTATATAGTATCACCATGTAACGTATAACGTTATATAGTATCACCATGTAACGTATAACGTTATATAGTATTACGTTATAACGTATAACGTTATATAGTATGACGTTATAACGTATAACGTTATATAGTATTACCATATAACGTATAACGTTATATAGTATTACCATATAACGTATAACGTTATATAGTATTACGTTATAACGTATAACGTTATATAGTATTACGTTATAACGTATAACGTTATATAGTATTACGTTATAACGTATAACGTTATTTAGTATTACCATATAACGTATAACGTTATATAGTATTACGTTATAACGTATAACGTTATATAGTATTACGTTATAACGTATAACGTTATTTAGTATTACCATATAACGTATAACGTTATATAGTATTACCATATAACGTATAACGTTATATAGTATTACGTTATAACGTATAACGTTATATAGTATTACGTTATAACGTATAACGTTATATAGTATTACGTTATAACGTATAACGTTATTTAGTATTACCATATAACGTATAACGTTATATAGTATTACGTTATAACGTATAACGTTATATAGTATTACCATATAACGTATAACGTTATGTAGTATTACGTTATAACGTATAACGTTATTTAGTATTACCATATCACGTATAACGTTATATAGTATTACGGTATAACGTATAACGTTATATACTATTACGTTATAACGTTATATAGTATCACCATGTAACGAATAACGTTATATAGTATTACGTTATAACGTATAACGTATAACGTTATATAGTATTACGTTATAACGTATAACGTTATATAGTATTACGTTATAACGTATAACGTTATTTAGTATTACCATATAACGTATAACGTTATATAGTATTACGTTATAACGTTATATAGTATTACGTTATAACGTATAACGTTATATAGTATTACGTTATAACGTATAACATTATATGGTATTACGTTATAACGTATAACGTTATATAGTATTACGTTATAACGTATAACATTATATGGTATTACGTTATAACGTATAACGTTATATAGTATTACCTTATAACGTATAACGTTATATAGTATTACCATATAACGTATAACGTTATATAGTATTACGTTATAACGTATAACGTTATATAGTATTACGTTATAACGTATAACGTTATATAGCATTACGTTATAACGTTTAACGTTATATAGTATTACGTTATAACGTTTAACGTTATATAGTATTACCATATCACGTATAAAGTTATATAGTATTACGGTATAACGTATAACGTTATATACTATTACGTTATAACGTTATATAGTATCACCATGTAACGTATAACGTTATATAGTATTACGTTATAACGTATAACGTTATATAGTATTACGTTATAACGTATAACGTTATATAGTATTACGTTATAACGTATAACGTTATATAGTATTACGTTATAACGTATAACGTTATATAGTATTTCGTTATAACGTTTAACGTTATATAGTATTACCATATCACGTATAAAGTTATATAGTATTACGGTATAACGTATAACGTTATATACTATTACGTTATAACGTTATATAGTATCACCATATAACGTATAACGTTATATAGTATTACGTTATAACGTATAACTTTATATAGTATTACGTTATATCGTATAACGTTATATAGTATTACCATATAACGTATAACGTTATATAGTATTACGTTATAACGTATAACGTTATATACTATTACGTTATAACGTATAACGTTATATAGTATCACCATATAACGTATAACGTTATATAGTATTACGTTATAACGTATAACGTTATATAGTATTACGTTATAACGTATAACGTTATATAGTATTACGTTATAACGTATAACGTTATATAGTATTACGTTATAACGTATAACTCTATATAGTATTACGTTATAACGTATAACGTTATATAGTATCACCATGTAACGTATAACGTTATATAGTATCACCATGTAACGTATAACGTTATATAGTATCACCATGTAACGTATAACGTTATATAGTATTACGTTATAACGTATAACGTTATATAGTATGACGTTATAACGTATAACGTTATATAGTATTACCATATAACGTATAACGTTATATAGTATTACCATATAACGTATAACGTTATATAGTATTACCATATAACGTATAACGTTATATAGTATTACCATATAACGTATAACGTTATATAATATCACCATGTAACGTAAAACGTTATATAGTATCACCATGTAACGTATAACGTTATATAGTATCACCATGTAACGTATAACGTTATATAGTATTACGTTATAACGTATAACGTTATATAGTATGACGTTATAACGTATAACGTTATATAGTATTACCATATAACGTATAACGTTATATAGTATTACCATATAACGTATAACGTTATATAGTATTACGTTATAACGTATAACGTTATATAGTATTACGTTATAACGTATAACGTTATATAGTATTACGTTATAACGTATAACGTTATTTAGTATTACCATATAACGTATAACGTTATATAGTATTACGTTATAACGTATAACGTTATATAGTATTACGTTATAACGTATAACGTTATTTAGTATTACCATATAACGTATAACGTTATATAGTATTACCATATAACGTATAACGTTATATAGTATTACGTTATAACGTATAACGTTATATAGTATTACGTTATAACGTATAACGTTATATAGTATTACGTTATAACGTATAACGTTATTTAGTATTACCATATAACGTATAACGTTATATAGTATTACGTTATAACGTATAACGTTATATAGTATTACCATATAACGTATAACGTTATGTAGTATTACGTTATAACGTATAACGTTATTTAGTATTACCATATCACGTATAACGTTATATAGTATTACGGTATAACGTATAACGTTATATACTATTACGTTATAACGTTATATAGTATCACCATGTAACGAATAACGTTATATAGTATTACGTTATAACGTATAACGTTATATAGTATGACGTTATAACGTATAACGTTATATAGTATTACCATATAACGTATAACGTTATATAGTATTACCATATAACGTATAACGTTATATAGTATTACCATATAACGTATAACGTTATATAGTATTACCATATAACGTATAACGTTATATAATATCACCATGTAACGTAAAACGTTATATAGTATCACCATGTAACGTATAACGTTATATAGTATCACCATGTAACGTATAACGTTATATAGTATTACGTTATAACGTATAACGTTATATAGTATGACGTTATAACGTATAACGTTATATAGTATTACCATATAACGTATAACGTTATATAGTATTACCATATAACGTATAACGTTATATAGTATTACGTTATAACGTATAACGTTATATAGTATTACGTTATAACGTATAACGTTATATAGTATTACGTTATAACGTATAACGTTATTTAGTATTACCATATAACGTATAACGTTATATAGTATTACGTTATAACGTATAACGTTATATAGTATTACGTTATAACGTATAACGTTATTTAGTATTACCATATAACGTATAACGTTATATAGTATTACCATATAACGTATAACGTTATATAGTATTACGTTATAACGTATAACGTTATATAGTATTACGTTATAACGTATAACGTTATATAGTATTACGTTATAACGTATAACGTTATATAGTATTACGTTATAACGTATAACGTTATATAGTATTACGGTATAACGTATAACGTTATATACTATTACGTTATAACGTTATATAGTATCACCATGTAACGTATAACGTTATATAGTATTACGTTATAACGTATAACGTTATATAGTATTACGTTATAACGTATAACGTTATATAGCATTACGTTATAACGTTTAACGTTATATAGTATTACGTTATAACGTTTAACGTTATATAGTATTACCATATCACGTATAAAGTTATATAGTATTACGGTATAACGTATAACGTTATATACTATTACGTTATAACGTTATATAGTATCACCATGTAACGTATAACGTTATATAGTATTACGTTATAACGTATAACGTTATATAGTATTACGTTATAACGTATAACGTTATATAGTATTACGTTATAACGTATAACGTTATATAGTATTACGTTATAACGTATAACGTTATATAGTATTTCGTTATAACGTTTAACGTTATATAGTATTACCATATCACGTATAAAGTTATATAGTATTACGGTATAACGTATAACGTTATATACTATTACGTTATAACGTTATATAGTATCACCATATAACGTATAACGTTATATAGTATTACGTTATAACGTATAACTTTATATAGTATTACGTTATATCGTATAACGTTATATAGTATTACCATATAACGTATAACGTTATATAGTATTACGTTATAACGTATAACGTTATATACTATTACGTTATAACGTATAACGTTATATAGTATCACCATATAACGTATAACGTTATATAGTATTACGTTATAACGTATAACGTTATATAGTATTACGTTATAACGTATAACGTTATATAGTATTACGTTATAACGTATAACGTTATATAGTATTACGTTATAACGTATAACTCTATATAGTATTACGTTATAACGTATAACGTTATATAGTATCACCATGTAACGTATAACGTTATATAGTATCACCATGTAACGTATAACGTTATATAGTATCACCATGTAACGTATAACGTTATATAGTATTACGTTATAACGTATAACGTTATATAGTATGACGTTATAACGTATAACGTTATATAGTATTACCATATAACGTATAACGTTATATAGTATTACCATATAACGTATAACGTTATATAGTATTACCATATAACGTATAACGTTATATAGTATTACCATATAACGTATAACGTTATATAATATCACCATGTAACGTAAAACGTTATATAGTATCACCATGTAACGTATAACGTTATATAGTATCACCATGTAACGTATAACGTTATATAGTATTACGTTATAACGTATAACGTTATATAGTATGACGTTATAACGTATAACGTTATATAGTATTACCATATAACGTATAACGTTATATAGTATTACCATATAACGTATAACGTTATATAGTATTACGTTATAACGTATAACGTTATATAGTATTACGTTATAACGTATAACGTTATATAGTATTACGTTATAACGTATAACGTTATTTAGTATTACCATATAACGTATAACGTTATATAGTATTACGTTATAACGTATAACGTTATATAGTATTACGTTATAACGTATAACGTTATTTAGTATTACCATATAACGTATAACGTTATATAGTATTACCATATAACGTATAACGTTATATAGTATTACGTTATAACGTATAACGTTATATAGTATTACGTTATAACGTATAACGTTATATAGTATTACGTTATAACGTATAACGTTATTTAGTATTACCATATAACGTATAACGTTATATAGTATTACGTTATAACGTATAACGTTATATAGTATTACCATATAACGTATAACGTTATGTAGTATTACGTTATAACGTATAACGTTATTTAGTATTACCATATCACGTATAACGTTATATAGTATTACGGTATAACGTATAACGTTATATACTATTACGTTATAACGTTATATAGTATCACCATGTAACGAATAACGTTATATAGTATTACGTTATAACGTATAACGTATATTATATAGTATTACGTTATAACGTATAACGTTATATAGTATTACGTTATAACGTATAACGTTATTTAGTATTACCATATAACGTATAACGTTATATAGTATTACGTTATAACGTTATATAGTATTACGTTATAACGTATAACGTTATATAGTATTACGTTATAACGTATAACATTATATGGTATTACGTTATAACGTATAACGTTATATAGTATTACGTTATAACGTATAACATTATATGGTATTACGTTATAACGTATAACGTTATATAGTATTACCTTATAACGTATAACGTTATATAGTATTACCATATAACGTATAACGTTATATAGTATTACGTTATAACGTATAACGTTATATAGTATTACGTTATAACGTATAACGTTATATAGTATTACCATATAACGTATAACGCTATATAGTATTACCATATAACGTATAACGTTATATAGTATTACCATATAACGTATAACGTTATATAGTATTACGTTATAACGTATAACGTTATATAGTATTACGTTATAACGTATAACGTTATATAGTATTACGTTATAACGTATAACGTTATATAGTATCACCATGTAACGTATAACGTTATATAGTATCACCATGTAACGTATAACGGTATATAGTATTACGTTATAACGTATAACGTTATATAGTATGACGTTATAACGTATAACGTTATATAGTATTACCATATAACGTATAACGTTATATAGTATTACCATATAACGTATAACGTTATATAGTATTACCATATAACGTATAACGTTATATAGTATTACCATATAACGTATAACGTTATATAGTATTACGTTATAACGTATAACGTTATATAGTATCACCATGTAACGTATAACGTTATATAGTATCACCATGTAACGTATAACGTTATATAGTATTACGTTATAACGTATAACGTTATATAGTATGACGTTATAACGTATAACGTTATATAGTATGACGTTATAACGTATAACGTTATATAGTATTACCATATAACGTATAACGTTATATAGTATTACCATATAACGTATAACGTTATATAGTATTACGTTATAACGTATAACGTTATATAGTATTACCATATAACGTATAACGTTATATAGTATTACGTTATAACGTTATATAGTATTACGTTATAACGTATAACGTTATATAGTATTACGTTATAACGTATAACATTATATGGTATTACGTTATAACGTATAACGTTATATAGTATTACGTTATAACGTATAACATTATATGGTATTACGTTATAACGTATAACGTTATATAGTATTACGGTATAACGTATAACGTTATATACTATTACGTTATAACGTTATATAGTATCACCATGTAACGAATAACGTTATATAGTATTACGTTATAACGTATAACGTATAACGTTATATAGTATTACGTTATAACGTATAACGTTATATAGTATTACGTTATAACGTATAACGTTATTTAGTATTACCATATAACGTATAACGTTATATAGTATTACGTTATAACGTTATATAGTATTACGTTATAACGTATAACGTTATATAGTATTACGTTATAACGTATAACATTATATGGTATTACGTTATAACGTATAACGTTATATAGTATTACGTTATAACGTATAACATTATATGGTATTACGTTATAACGTATAACGTTATATAGTATTACCTTATAACGTATAACGTTATATAGTATTACGTTATAACGTATAACGTTACATAGTATTACGCTATAACGGATAACGTTACATAGTATTACGTTATAACGGATAACGTTATATAGTATTACGTTATAACGTTATATAGTATTACGTTATAACGTATAACGTTATATAGTATTACGTTATAACGTATAACATTATATGGTATTACGTTATAACGTATAACGTTATATAGTATTACGTTATAACGTATAACATTATATGGTATTACGTTATAACGTATAACGTTATATAGTATTACGTTATAACGTATAACCTTATATAGTATTTCGTTATAACGTATAACGTTGTATAGTATTACCATATAACGTATAACGTTATATAGTATTACCATATAACGTATAACGTTATATAGTATCACCATGTAACGTATAACGTTATATAGTATCACCATGTAACGTATAACGTTATATAGTATTACGTTATAACGTATAACTTTATATAGTATTACGTTATAACGTATAACGTTATATAGTATTACCATATAACGTATAACGTTATATAGTATTACGTTATAACGTATAACGTTATAAACTATTACGTTATAACGTATAACGTTATATAGTATTACCATATAACGTATAACGTTATATAGTATTACGTTATAACGTATAACGTTATATAGTATTACGTTATAACGTATAACGTTATATAGTATTACGTTATACCGTATAACGTTATATAGTATTACGTTATAACGTATAACTCTATATAGTATTACGTTATAACGTATAACGTTATATAGTATCACCATGTAACGTATAACGTTATATAGTATCACCATGTAACGTATAACGTTATATAGTATCACCATGTAACGTATAACGTTATATAGTATTACGTTATAACGTATAACGTTATATAGTATGACGTTATAACGTATAACGTTATATAGTATTACCATATAACGTATAACGTTATATAGTATTACCATATAACGTATAACGTTATATAGTATTACCATATAACGTATAACGTTATATAGTATTACCATATAACGTATAACGTTATATAGTATCACCATGTAACGTAAAACGTTATATAGTATCACCATGTAACGTATAACGTTATATAGTATCACCATGTAACGTATAACGTTATATAGTATTACGTTATAACGTATAACGTTATATAGTATGACGTTATAACGTATAACGTTATATAGTATTACCATATAACGTATAACGTTATATAGTATTACCATATAACGTATAACGTTATATAGTATTACGTTATAACGTATAACGTTATATAGTATTACGTTATAACGTATAACGTTATATAGTATTACGTTATAACGTATAACGTTATTTAGTATTACCATATAACGTATACCGTTATATAGTATTACGTTATAACGTATAACGTTATATAGTATTACGTTATAACGTATAACGTTATATAGTATTACGTTATAACGTATAACGTTATATAGTATTACGTTATAACGTATAACGTTATATAGTATTACGTTATAACGTATAACGTTATATAGTATTACGTTATAACGTATAACGTTATTTAGTATTACCATATAACGTATAACGTTATATAGTATTACCATATAACGTATAACGTTATATAGTATTACGTTATAACGTATAACGTTATATAGTATTACGTTATAACGTATAACGTTATATAGTATTACGTTATAACGTATAACGTTATTTAGTATTACCATATAACGTATAACGTTATATAGAATTACGTTATAACGTATAACGTTATATAGTATTACCATATAACGTATAACGTTATGTAGTATTACGTTATAACGTATAACGTTATTTAGTATTACCATATCACGTATAACGTTATATAGTATTACGGTATAACGTATAACGTTATATACTATTACGTTATAACGTTATATAGTATCACCATGTAACGAATAACGTTATATAGTATTACGTTATAACGTATAACGTATAACGTTATATAGTATTACGTTATAACGTATAACGTTATATAGTATTACGTTATAACGTATAACGTTATTTAGTATTACCATATAACGTATAACGTTATATAGTATTACGTTATAACGTTATATAGTATTACGTTATAACGTATAACGTTATATAGTATTACGTTATAACGTATAACATTATATGGTATTACGTTATAACGTATAACGTTATATAGTATTACGTTATAACGTATAACATTATATGGTATTACGTTATAACGTATAACGTTATATAGTATTACCTTATAACGTATAACGTTATATAGTATTACGTTATAACGTATAACGTTACATAGTATTACGCTATAACGGATAACGTTACATAGTATTACGTTATAACGGATAACGTTATATAGTATTACGTTATAACGTTATATAGTATTACGTTATAACGTATAACGTTATATAGTATTACGTTATAACGTATAACATTATATGGTATTACGTTATAACGTATAACGTTATATAGTATTACGTTATAACGTATAACATTATATGGTATTACGTTATAACGTATAACGTTATATAGTATTACGTTATAACGTATAACCTTATATAGTATTTCGTTATAACGTATAACGTTGTATAGTATTACCATATAACGTATAACGTTATATAGTATTACCATATAACGTATAACGTTATATAGTATCACCATGTAACGTATAACGTTATATAGTATCACCATGTAACGTATAACGTTATATAGTATTACGTTATAACGTATAACTTTATATAGTATTACGTTATAACGTATAACGTTATATAGTATTACCATATAACGTATAACGTTATATAGTATTACGTTATAACGTATAACGTTATAAACTATTACGTTATAACGTATAACGTTATATAGTATTACCATATAACGTATAACGTTATATAGTATTACGTTATAACGTATAACGTTATATAGTATTACGTTATAACGTATAACGTTATATAGTATTACCATATAACGTATAACGTTATATAGTATTACGTTATAACGTATAACGTTATATACTATTACGTTATAACGTATAACGTTATATAGTATCACCACATAACGCATAACGTTATATAGTATCACCATGTAACGTATAACGTTATATAGTATCACCATGTAACGTATAACGTTATATAGTATTACGTTATAACGTATAACGTTATATAGTATGACGTTATAACGTATAACGTTATATAGTATTACGTTATAACGTATAACGTTATATAGTATTACCATATAACGTATAACGCTATATAGTATTACCATATAACGTATAACGTTATATAGTATTACCATATAACGTATAACGTTATATAGTATTACGTTATAACGTATAACGTTATATAGTATTACGTTATAACGTATAACGTTATATAGTATTACGTTATAACGTATAACGTTATATAGTATCACCATGTAACGTATAACGTTATATAGTATCACCATGTAACGTATAACGGTATATAGTATTACGTTATAACGTATAACGTTATATAGTATGACGTTATAACGTATAACGTTATATAGTATTACCATATAACGTATAACGTTATATAGTATTACCATATAACGTATAACGTTATATAGTATTACCATATAACGTATAACGTTATATAGTATTACCATATAACGTATAACGTTATATAGTATTACGTTATAACGTATAACGTTATATAGTATCACCATGTAACGTATAACGTTATATAGTATCACCATGTAACGTATAACGTTATATAGTATTACGTTATAACGTATAACGTTATATAGTATGACGTTATAACGTATAACGTTATATAGTATTACCATATAACGTATAACGTTATATAGTATTACCATATAACGTATAACGTTATATAGTATTACGTTATAACGTATAACGTTATATAGTATTACCATATAACGTATAACGTTATATAGTATTACGTTATAACGTTATATAGTATTACGTTATAACGTATAACGTTATATAGTATTACGTTATAACGTATAACATTATATGGTATTACGTTATAACGTATAACGTTATATAGTATTACGTTATAACGTATAACATTATATGGTATTACGTTATAACGTATAACGTTATATAGTATTACGGTATAACGTATAACGTTATATACTATTACGTTATAACGTTATATAGTATCACCATGTAACGAATAACGTTATATAGTATTACGTTATAACGTATAACGTATAACGTTATATAGTATTACGTTATAACGTATAACGTTATATAGTATTACGTTATAACGTATAACGTTATTTAGTATTACCATATAACGTATAACGTTATATAGTATTACGTTATAACGTTATATAGTATTACGTTATAACGTATAACGTTATATAGTATTACGTTATAACGTATAACATTATATGGTATTACGTTATAACGTATAACGTTATATAGTATTACGTTATAACGTATAACATTATATGGTATTACGTTATAACGTATAACGTTATATAGTATTACCTTATAACGTATAACGTTATATAGTATTACGTTATAACGTATAACGTTACATAGTATTACGCTATAACGGATAACGTTACATAGTATTACGTTATAACGGATAACGTTATATAGTATTACGTTATAACGTTATATAGTATTACGTTATAACGTATAACGTTATATAGTATTACGTTATAACGTATAACATTATATGGTATTACGTTATAACGTATAACGTTATATAGTATTACGTTATAACGTATAACATTATATGGTATTACGTTATAACGTATAACGTTATATAGTATTACGTTATAACGTATAACCTTATATAGTATTTCGTTATAACGTATAACGTTGTATAGTATTACCATATAACGTATAACGTTATATAGTATTACCATATAACGTATAACGTTATATAGTATCACCATGTAACGTATAACGTTATATAGTATCACCATGTAACGTATAACGTTATATAGTATTACGTTATAACGTATAACTTTATATAGTATTACGTTATAACGTATAACGTTATATAGTATTACCATATAACGTATAACGTTATATAGTATTACGTTATAACGTATAACGTTATAAACTATTACGTTATAACGTATAACGTTATATAGTATTACCATATAACGTATAACGTTATATAGTATTACGTTATAACGTATAACGTTATATAGTATTACGTTATAACGTATAACGTTATATAGTATTACGTTATACCGTATAACGTTATATAGTATTACGTTATAACGTATAACTCTATATAGTATTACGTTATAACGTATAACGTTATATAGTATCACCATGTAACGTATAACGTTATATAGTATCACCATGTAACGTATAACGTTATATAGTATCACCATGTAACGTATAACGTTATATAGTATTACGTTATAACGTATAACGTTATATAGTATGACGTTATAACGTATAACGTTATATAGTATTACCATATAACGTATAACGTTATATAGTATTACCATATAACGTATAACGTTATATAGTATTACCATATAACGTATAACGTTATATAGTATTACCATATAACGTATAACGTTATATAGTATCACCATGTAACGTAAAACGTTATATAGTATCACCATGTAACGTATAACGTTATATAGTATCACCATGTAACGTATAACGTTATATAGTATTACGTTATAACGTATAACGTTATATAGTATGACGTTATAACGTATAACGTTATATAGTATTACCATATAACGTATAACGTTATATAGTATTACCATATAACGTATAACGTTATATAGTATTACGTTATAACGTATAACGTTATATAGTATTACGTTATAACGTATAACGTTATATAGTATTACGTTATAACGTATAACGTTATTTAGTATTACCATATAACGTATACCGTTATATAGTATTACGTTATAACGTATAACGTTATATAGTATTACGTTATAACGTATAACGTTATATAGTATTACGTTATAACGTATAACGTTATATAGTATTACGTTATAACGTTTAACGTTATATAGTATTACCATATCACGTATAAAGTTATATAGTATTACGGTATAACGTATAACGTTATATACTATTACGTTATAACGTTATATAGTATCACCATGTAACGTATAACGTTATATAGTATTACGTTATAACGTATAACGTTATATAGTATTACGTTATAACGTATAATGTTATATAGTATTACGTTATAACGTATAACGTTATATAGTATTACGTTATAACGTATAACGTTATATAGTATTACGTTATAACGTATAACGTTATATAGTATTACGTTATAACGTGTAACATTTTATAGTATTACGTTATAACGTATAACGTTATATAGTAACACCATGTAACGTACAACGTTATATAGTATTACGTTATAACGTATAACGTTATATAGTATTACGTTATAACGTATAACGTTATATAGTATTGCGTTATATCGTATAACGTTATATAGTATTACGTTATAACGTATAACGTTATATAGTATTACGATATAACGTATAACGTTATATAGTATTACGTTATAACGTATAACGTTATATAGTATTACGTTATAACGTATAACGTTATATAGTATTACGTTATGACGTATAACGTTATATAGTATTACCATATAACGTATAACGTTATATAGTAATACGTTATAACGTTATATAGTATTACCATATAACGTATAACGTTATATAGTATTACGTTATATCGTATAACGTTATATAGTATTACGTTATAACGTATAACGTTATATAGTATTACGTTATAACGTATAACGTTATATAGTATTACGTTATAACGTATAACGTTATATAGTATTACGTTATAACGTATAACATTATATAGTATTACGTTATAACGTATAACATTATATAGTATTACGTTATAACGTATAACGTTATATAGTATCACCATGTAACGTATAACGTTATATAGTATCACCATGTAACGTATAACGTTATATAGTATCACCATGTAACGTATAAAGTTATATAGTATTACGTTATAACGTATAACGTTATATAGTATGACGTTATAACGTATAACGTTATATAGTATCACCATGTACCGTATAACGTTATATAGTATTACCATATAACGTATAACGTTATATAGTATTACCATATAACGTATAACGTTATATAGTATTACGTTATAACGTATAACGTTATATAGTATTACGTTATAACGTATAACGTTATTTAGTATTACCATATAACGTATAACGTTATGTAGTATTACGTTATAACGTATAACGTTATTTAGTATTACCATATAACGTATAACGTTATGTAGTATTACGTTATAACGTATAACGTTATTTAGTATTACCATATAACGTATAACGTTATGTAGTATTACGTTATAACGTGTAACGTTATATAGTATTACGTTATAACGTATAACGTTATATAGTATTACGTTATAACGTATAACGTTATATAGTATTACGTTATAACGTATAACGTTATATAGTATTACCATATCACCTATAACGTTATATAGTATTACGGTATAACGTATAACGTTATATACTATTACGTTATAACGTTATATAGTATCACCATGTAACGAATAACGTTATATAGTATTACGTTATAACGTATAACGTATAACGTTATATAGTATTACGTTATAACGTATAACGTTATATAGTATTACGTTATAACGTATAACGTTATTTAGTATTACCATATAACGTATAACGTTATATAGTATTACGTTATAACGTTATATAGTATTACGTTATAACGTATAACGTTATATAGTATTACGTTATAACGTATAACATTATATGGTATTACGTTATAACGTATAACGTTATATAGTATTACGTTATAACGTATAACATTATATGGTATTACGTTATAACGTATAACGTTATATAGTATTACCTTATAACGTATAACGTTATATAGTATTACGTTATAACGTATAACGTTACATAGTATTACGCTATAACGGATAACGTTACATAGTATTACGTTATAACTGATAACGTTATATAGTATTACGTTATAACGTTATATAGTATTACGTTATAACGTATAACGTTATATAGTATTACGTTATAACGTATAACATTATATGGTATTACGTTATAACGTATAACGTTATATAGTATTACGTTATAACGTATAACATTATATGGTATTACGTTATAACGTATAACGTTATATAGTATTACGTTATAACGTATAACCTTATATAGTATTTCGTTATAACGTATAACGTTATATAGTATTACCATATAACGTATAACGTTATATAGTATTACCATATAACGTATAACGTTATATAGTATCACCATGTAACGTATAACGTTATATAGTATCACCATGTAACGTATAACGTTATATAGTATTACGTTATAACGTATAACTTTATATAGTATTACGTTATAACGTATAACGTTATATAGTATTACCATATAACGTATAACGTTATATAGTATTACGTTATAACGTATAACGTTATATACTATTACGTTATAACGTATAACGTTATATAGTATCACCATGTAACGTATAACGTTATATAGTATCACCATGTAACGTATAACGTTATATAGTATTACGTTATAACGTATAACGTTATATAGTATTACGTTATAACGTATAACGTTATATAGTATTACGTTATAACGTATAACGTTATTTAGTATTACCATATAACGTATAACGTTATATAGTATTACCATATAACGTATGACGTTATATAGTATTACCATATAACGTATAACGTTATATAGTATGACGTTATAACGTATAACGTTATATAGTATCACCATATAACGTATAACGTTATATAGTATCACCATGTAACGTATAACGTTATATAGTATTACGTTATAACGTATAACGTTATATAGTATTACGTTATAACGTATAACGTTATATAGTATTACGTTATAACGTATAACGTTATATAGTATCACCATGTAACGTATAACGTTATATAGTATCATCATGTAACGTATAACGTTACATAGTATTACGTTATAACGTATAACGTTATATAGTATGACGTTATAACGTATAACGTTATATAGTATTACCATATAACGTATAACGTTATATAGAATTACCATATAACGTATAACGTTATATAGTATTACCATATAACGTATAACGTTATATAGTATTGCGTTATAACGTATAACGTTATATAGTATTACGTTATAACGTATAACGTTATGTAGTATTACGTTATAACGTATAACGTTATATAGTATTACCATATAACGTATAACGTTATATAGTATTACCATATAACGTATAACGTTATATAGTATTACGTTATAACGTATAACGTTATATAGTATCACCATGTAACGTATAACGTTATATAGTATCACCATGTAACGTATAACGTTATATAGTATCACCATGTAACGTATAACGTTATATAGTATTACGTTATAACGTATAACGTTATATAGTATGACGTTATAACGTATAACGTTATATAGTATTACCATATAACGTATAACGTTATATAGTATTACCATATAACGTATAACGTTATATAGTATTACCATATAACGTATAACGTTATATAGTATTACCATATAACGTATAACGTTATATAGTATTACCATATAACGTATAACGTTATATAGTAATACGTTATAACGTATAACGTTATATAGTATTACGTTATAACGTATAACGTTATTTAGTATTACCATATAACGTATAACGTTATATAGTATTACGTTATAACGTATAACGTTATATAGTATTACGTTATAACGTATAACGTTATATAGTATTACGTTATAACGTATAACGTTATATAGTATTACGTTATAACGTTTAACGTTATATAGTATTACCATATCACGTATAAAGTTATATAGTATTACGGTATAACGTATAACGTTATATACTATTACGTTATAACGTTATATAGTATCACCATGTAACGTATAACGTTATATAGTATTACGTTATAACGTATAACGTTATATAGTATTACGTTATAACGTATAATGTTATATAGTATTACGTTATAACGTATAACGTTATATAGTATTACGTTATAACGTATAACGTTATATAGTATTACGTTATAACGTATAACGTTATATAGTATTACGTTATAACGTGTAACATTTTATAGTATTACGTTATAACGTATAACGTTATATAGTATCACCATGTAACGTACAACGTTATATAGTATTACGTTATAACGTATAACGTTATATAGTATTACGTTATAACGTATAACGTTATATAGTATTACGTTATATCGTATAACGTTATATAGTATTACGTTATAACGTATAACGTTATATAGTATTACGATATAACGTATAACGTTATATAGTATTACGTTATAACGTATAACGTTATATAGTATTACGTTATAACGTATAACGTTATATAGTATTACGTTATGACGTATAACGTTATATAGTATTACCATATAACGTATAACGTTATATAGTAATACGTTATAACGTTATATAGTACCACCATATAACGTATAACGTTATATAGTATTACGTTATATCGTATAACGTTATATAGTATTACGTTATAACGTATAACGTTATATAGTATTACGTTATAACGTATAACGTTATATAGTATTACGTTATAACGTATAACGTTATATAGTATTACGTTATAACGTATAACATTATATAGTATTACGTTATAACGTATAACATTATATAGTATTACGTTATAACGTATAACGTTATATAGTATCATCATGTAACGTATAACGTTATATAGTATCACCATGTAACGTATAACGTTATATAGTATCACCATGTAACGTATAACGTTATATAGTATTACGTTATAACGTATAACGTTATATAGTATGACGTTATAACGTATAACGTTATATAGTATCACCATGTACCGTATAACGTTATATAGTATTACCATATAACGTATAACGTTATATAGTATTACCATATAACGTATAACGTTATATAGTATTACGTTATAACGTATAACGTTATATAGTATTACGTTATAACGTATAACGTTATATAGTATTACGTTATAACGTATAACGTTATTTAGTATTACCATATAACGTATAACGTTATGTAGTATTACGTTATAACGTATAACGTTATTTAGTATTACCATATAACGTATAACGTTATGTAGTATTACGTTATAACGTATAACGTTATTTAGTATTACCATATAACGTATAACGTTATGTAGTATTACGTTATAACGTGTAACGTTATATAGTATTACGTTATAACGTATAACGTTATATAGTATTACGTTATAACGTATAACGTTATATAGTATTACGTTATAACGTATAACGTTATATAGTATTACCATATCACGTATAACGTTATATAGTATTACGGTATAGCGTATAACGTTATATACTATTACGTTATAACGTTATATAGTATCACCATGTAACGAATAACGTTATATAGTATTACGTTATAACGTATAACGTATAACGTTATATAGTATTACGTTATAACGTATAACGTTATATAGTATTACGTTATAACGTATAACGTTATTTAGTATTACCATATAACGTATAACGTTATATAGTATTACGTTATAACGTTATATAGTATTACGTTATAACGTATAACGTTATATAGTATTACGTTATAACGTATAACATTATATGGTATTACGTTATAACGTATAACGTTATATAGTATTACGTTATAACGTATAACATTATATGGTATTACGTTATAACGTATAACGTTATATAGTATTACCTTATAACGTATAACGTTATATAGTATTACGTTATAACGTATAACGTTACATAGTATTACGCTATAACGGATAACGTTACATAGTATTACGTTATAACGGATAACGTTATATAGTATTACGTTATAACGTTATATAGTATTACGTTATAACAAATAACGTTATATAGTATTACGTTATAACGTATAACATTATATGGTATTACGTTATAACGTATAACGTTATATAGTATTACGTTATAACGTATAACATTATATGGTATTACGTTATAACGTATAACGTTATATAGTATTACGTTATAACGTATAACCTTATATAGTATTTCGTTATAACGTATAACGTTATATAGTATTACCATATAACGTATAACGTTATATAGTATTACCATATAACGTATAACGTTATATAGTATCACCATGTAACGTATAACGTTATATAGTATCACCATGTAACGTATAACGTTATATAGTATTACCATATAACGTATAACGTTATATAGTATTACCATATAACGTATAACGTTATATAGTATCACCATGTAACGTATAACGTTATATAGTATCACCATGTAACGTATAACGTTATATAGTATTACCATATAACGTATAACGTTATATAGTATTACCATATAACGTATAACGTTATATAGTATTACCATATAACGTATAACGTTATATAGTATCACCATGTAACGTATAACGTTATATAGTATTACGTTATAACGTATAACGTTATATAGTATTACCATATAACGTATAACGTTATATAGTATTACCATATAACGTATAACGTTATATAGTATTACCATATAACGTATAACGTTATATAGTATCACCATGTAACGTATAACGTTATATAGTATCACCATGTAACGTATAACGTTATATAGTATTACGTTATAACGTATAACGTTATATAGTATTACGTTATAACGTATAACGTTATATAGTATTACGTTATAACGTATAACATTATATAGTATTACGTTATAACGTATAACATTATATAGTATTACGTTATAACGTATAACGTTATATAGTATCATCATGTAACGTATAACGTTATATAGTATCACCATGTAACGTATAACGTTATATAGTATCACCATGTAACGTATAACGTTATATAGTATTACCATATAACGTATAACGTTATATAGTATTACCATATAACGTATAACGTTATATAGTATTACGTTATAACGTATAACGTTATATAGTATTACGTTATAACGTATAACGTTATATAGTATTACCATATAACGTATAACGTTATGTAGTATTACGTTATAACGTATAACGTTATTTAGTATTACCATATAACGTATAACGTTATGTAGTATTACGTTATAACGTGTAACGTTATATAGTATTACGTTATAACGTATAACGTTATATAGTATTACGTTATAACGTATAACGTTATATAGTATTACGTTATAACGTATAACGTTATATAGTATTACCATATCACGTATAACGTTATATAGTATTACGGTATAACGTATAACGTTATATACTATTACGTTATAACGTTATATAGTATCACCATGTAACGAATAACGTTATATAGTATTACGTTATAACGTATAACGTATAACGTTATATAGTATTACGTTATAACGTATAACGTTATATAGTATTACGTTATAACGTATAACGTTACATAGTATTACGCTATAACGGATAACGTTACATAGTATTACGTTATAACGGATAACGTTATATAGTATTACGTTATAACGTTATATAGTATTACGTTATAACAAATAACGTTATATAGTATTACGTTATAACGTATAACATTATATGGTATTACGTTATAACGTATAACGTTATATAGTATTACGTTATAACGTATAACATTATATGGTATTACGTTATAACGTATAACGTTATATAGTATTACGTTATAACGTATAACGTTATATAGTATTACGTTATAACGTATAACATTATATAGTATTACGTTATAACGTATAACGTTATATAGTATTACCATATCACGTATAACGTTATATAGTATTACGGTATAGCGTATAACGTTATATACTATTACGTTATAACGTTATATAGTATCACCATGTAACGAATAACGTTATATAGTATTACGTTATAACGTATAACGTATAACGTTATATAGTATTACGTTATAACGTATAACGTTATATAGTATTACGTTATAACGTATAACGTTATTTAGTATTACCATATAACGTATAACGTTATATAGTATTACGTTATAACGTTATATAGTATTACGTTATAACGTATAACGTTATATAGTATTACGTTATAACGTATAACATTATATGGTATTACGTTATAACGTATAACGTTATTTAGTATTACCATATAACGTATAACGTTATATAGTATTACGTTATAACGTTATATAGTATTACGTTATAACGTATAACGTTATATAGTATTACGTTATAACGTATAACATTATATGGTATTACGTTATAACGTTATATAGTATCACCATGTAACGAATAACGTTATATAGTATTACGTTATAACGTATAACGTATAACGTTATATAGTATTACGTTATAACGTATAACGTTATATAGTATTACGTTATAACGTATAACGTTATTTAGTATTACCATATAACGTATAACGTTATATAGTATTACGTTATAACGTTATATAGTATTACGTTATAACGTATAACGTTATATAGTATTACGTTATAACGTATAACATTATATGGTATTACGTTATAACGTATAACGTTATATAGTATTACGTTATAACGTATAACATTATATGGTATTACGTTATAACGTATAACGTTATATAGTATTACCTTATAACGTATAACGTTATATAGTATTACGTTATAACGTATAACGTTATATAGTATTACGTTATAACGTTTAACGTTATATAGTATTACCATATCACGTATAAAGTTATATAGTATTACGGTATAACGTATAACGTTATATACTATTACGTTATAACGTTATATAGTATCACCATGTAACGTATAACGTTATATAGTATTACGTTATAACGTATAACGTTATATAGTATTACGTTATAACGTATAATGTTATATAGTATTACGTTATAACGTATAACGTTATATAGTATTACGTTATAACGTATAACGTTATATAGTATTACGTTATAACGTATAACGTTATATAGTATTACGTTATAACGTGTAACATTTTATAGTATTACGTTATAACGTATAACGTTATATAGTATCACCATGTAACGTACAACGTTATATAGTATTACGTTATAACGTATAACGTTATATAGTATTACGTTATAACGTATAACGTTATATAGTATTACGTTATATCGTATAACGTTATATAGTATTACGTTATAACGTATAACGTTATATAGTATTACGATATAACGTATAACGTTATATAGTATTACGTTATAACGTATAACGTTATATAGTATTACGTTATAACGTATAACGTTATATAGTATTACGTTATGACGTATAACGTTATATAGTATTACCATATAACGTATAACGTTATATAGTAATACGTTATAACGTTATATAGTACCACCATATAACGTATAACGTTATATAGTATTACGTTATATCGTATAACGTTATATAGTATTACGTTATAACGTATAACGTTATATAGTATTACGTTATAACGTATAACGTTATATAGTATTACGTTATAACGTATAACGTTATATAGTATTACGTTATAACGTATAACATTATATAGTATTACGTTATAACGTATAACATTATATAGTATTACGTTATAACGTATAACGTTATATAGTATCATCATGTAACGTATAACGTTATATAGTATCACCATGTAACGTATAACGTTATATAGTATCACCATGTAACGTATAACGTTATATAGTATTACGTTATAACGTATAACGTTATATAGTATGACGTTATAACGTATAACGTTATATAGTATCACCATGTACCGTATAACGTTATATAGTATTACCATATAACGTATAACGTTATATAGTATTACCATATAACGTATAACGTTATATAGTATTACGTTATAACCTATAACGTTATATAGTATTACGTTATAACGTATAACGTTATATAGTATTACGTTATAACGTATAACGTTATTTAGTATTACCATATAACGTATAACGTTATGTAGTATTACGTTATAACGTATAACGTTATTTAGTATTACCATATAACGTATAACGTTATGTAGTATTACGTTATAACGTATAACGTTATTTAGTATTACCATATAACGTATAACGTTATGTAGTATTACGTTATAACGTGTAACGTTATATAGTATTACGTTATAACGTATAACGTTATATAGTATTACGTTATAACGTATAACGTTATATAGTATTACGTTATAACGTATAACGTTATATAGTATTACCATATCACGTATAACGTTATATAGTATTACGGTATAACGTATAACGTTATATACTATTACGTTATAACGTTATATAGTATCACCATGTAACGAATAACGTTATATAGTATTACGTTATAACGTATAACGTATAACGTTATATAGTATTACGTTATAACGTATAACGTTATATAGTATTACGTTATAACGTATAACGTTATTTAGTATTACCATATAACGTATAGCGTTATATAGTATTACGTTATAACGTTATATAGTATTACGTTATAACGTATAACGTTATATAGTATTACGTTATAACGTATAACATTATATGGTATTACGTTATAACGTATAACGTTATATAGTATTACGTTATAACGTATAACATTATATGGTATTACGTTATAACGTATAACGTTATATAGTATTACCTTATAACGTATAACGTTATATAGTATTACGTTATAACGTATAACGTTACATAGTATTACGCTATAACGGATAACGTTACATAGTATTACGTTATAACGGATAACGTTATATAGTATTACGTTATAACGTTATATAGTATTACGTTATAACAAATAACGTTATATAGTATTACGTTATAACGTATAACATTATATGGTATTACGTTATAACGTATAACGTTATATAGTATTACGTTATAACGTATAACATTATATGGTATTACGTTATAACGTATAACGTTATATAGTATTACGTTATAACGTATAACGTTATATAGTATTACGTTATAACGTATAACATTATATAGTATTACGTTATAACGTATAACGTTATATAGTATTACCATATCACGTATAACGTTATATAGTATTACGGTATAGCGTATAACGTTATATACTATTACGTTATAACGTTATATAGTATCACCATGTAACGAATAACGTTATATAGTATTACGTTATAACGTATAACGTATAACGTTATATAGTATTACGTTATAACGTATAACGTTATATAGTATTACGTTATAACGTATAACGTTATTTAGTATTACCATATAACGTATAACGTTATATAGTATTACGTTATAACGTTATATAGTATTACGTTATAACGTATAACGTTATATAGTATTACGTTATAACGTATAACATTATATGGTATTACGTTATAACGTATAACGTTATATAGTATTACGTTATAACGTATAACATTATATGGTATTACGTTATAACGTATAACGTTATATAGTATTACCTTATAACGTATAACGTTATATAGTATTACGTTATAACGTATAACGTTACATATTATTACGCTATAACGGATAACGTTACATAGTATTACGTTATAACGGATAACGTTATATAGTATTACGTTATAACGTTATATAGTATTACGTTATAACAAATAACGTTATATAGTATTACGTTATAACGTATAACATTATATGGTATTACGTTATAACGTATAACGTTATATAGTATTACGTTATAACGTATAACATTATATGGTATTACGTTATAACGTATAACGTTATATAGTATTACGTTATAACGTATAACCTTATATAGTATTTCGTTATAACGTATAACGTTATATAGTATTACCATATAACGTATAACGTTATATAGTATTACCATATAACGTATAACGTTATATAGTATCACCATGTAACGTATAACGTTATATAGTATCACCATGTAACGTATAACGTTATATAGTATTACCATATAACGTATAACGTTATATAGTATTACCATATAACGTATAACGTTATATAGTATTACCATATAACGTATAACGTTATATAGTATTACCATATAACGTATAACGTTATATAGTATCACCATGTAACGTATAACGTTATATAGTATCACCATGTAACGTATAACGTTATATAGTATTACGTTATAACGTATAACGTTATATAGTATTACCATATAACGTATAACGTTATATAGTATTACCATATAACGTATAACGTTATATAGTATTACCATATAACGTATAACGTTATATAGTATCACCATGTAACGTATAACGTTATATAGTATCACCATGTAACGTATAACGTTATATAGTATTACGTTATAACGTATAACGTTATATAGTATTACCATATAACGTATAACGTTATATAGTATTACCATATAACGTATAACGTTATATAGTATTACCATATAACGTATAACGTTATATAGTATTACGTTATAACGTATAACGTTATATAGTATTACGTTATAACGTATAACGTTATTTAGTATTACGTTATAACGTATAACGTTATATAGTATTACGTTATAACGTATAACGTTATATAGTATTACGTTATAACGTATAACGTTATATAGTATTACGTTATAACGTGTAACATTTTATAGTATTACGTTATAACGTATAACGTTATATAGTATCACCATGTAACGTACAACGTTATATAGTATTACGTTATAACGTATAACGTTATATAGTATTACGTTATAACGTATAACGTTATATAGTATTACGTTATATCGTATAACGTTATATAGTATTACGTTATAACGTATAACGTTATATAGTATTACGATATAACGTATAACGTTATATAGTATTACTTTATAACGTATAACGTTATATAGTATTACGTTATAACGTATAACGTTATATAGTATTACGTTATGACGTATAACGTTATATAGTATTACCATATAACGTATAACGTTATATAGTAATACGTTATAACGTTATATAGTACCACCATATAACGTATAACGTTATATAGTATTACGTTATATCGTATAACGTTATATAGTATTACGTTATAACGTATAACGTTATATAGTATTACGTTATAACGTATAACGTTATATAGTATTACGTTATAACGTATAACGTTATATAGTATTACGTTATAACGTATAACATTATATAGTATTACGTTATAACGTATAACATTATATAGTATTACGTTATAACGTATAACGTTATATAGTATCATCATGTAACGTATAACGTTATATAGTATCACCATGTAACGTATAACGTTATATAGTATCACCATGTAACGTATAACGTTATATAGTATTACGTTATAACGTATAACGTTATATAGTATGACGTTATAACGTATAACGTTATATAGTATCACCATGTACAGTATAACGTTATATAGTATTACCATATAACGTATAACGTTATATAGTATTACCATATAACGTATAACGTTATATAGTATTACGTTATAACGTATAACGTTATATAGTATTACGTTATAACGTATAACGTTATATAGTATTACGTTATAACGTATAACGTTATTTAGTATTACCATATAACGTATAACGTTATGTAGTATTACGTTATAACGTATAACGTTATTTAGTATTACCATATAACGTATAACGTTATGTAGTATTACGTTATAACGTATAACGTTATTTAGTATTACCATATAACGTATAACGTTATGTAGTATTACGTTATAACGTGTAACGTTATATAGTATTACGTTATAACGTATAACGTTATATAGTATTACGTTATAACGTATAACGTTATATAGTATTACGTTATAACGTATAACGTTATATAGTATTACCATATCACGTATAACGTTCTATAGTATTACGTTATAACGTTATATAGTATTACGTTATAACGTATAACGTTATATAGTATTACGTTATAACGTATAACATTATATGGTATTACGTTATAACGTATAACGTTATATAGTATTACGTTATAACGTATAACATTATATGGTATTACGTTATAACGTATAACGTTATATAGTATTACCTTATAACGTATAACGTTATATAGTATTACGTTATAACGTATAACGTTATATAGTATTACGTTATAACGTTTAACGTTATATAGTATTACCATATCACGTATAAAGTTATATAGTATTACGGTATAACGTATAACGTTATATACTATTACGTTATAACGTTATATAGTATCACCATGTAACGTATAACGTTATATAGTATTACGTTATAACGTATAACGTTATATAGTATTACGTTATAACGTATAATGTTATATAGTATTACGTTATAACGTATAACGTTATATAGTATTACGTTATAACGTATAACGTTATATAGTATTACGTTATAACGTATAACGTTATATAGTATTACGTTATAACGTGTAACATTTTATAGTATTACGTTATAACGTATAACGTTATATAGTATCACCATGTAACGTACAACGTTATATAGTATTACGTTATAACGTATAACGTTATATAGTATTACGTTATAACGTATAACGTTATATAGTATTACGTTATATCGTATAACGTTATATAGTATTACGTTATAACGTATAACGTTATATAGTATTACGATATAACGTATAACGTTATATAGTATTACGTTATAACGTATAACGTTATATAGTATTACGTTATAACGTATAACGTTATATAGTATTACGTTAT
Organism: Bombus flavifrons; assembly: GCF_040668555.2. Classification (NCBI taxonomy): domain Eukaryota; kingdom Metazoa; phylum Arthropoda; class Insecta; order Hymenoptera; family Apidae; genus Bombus; species Bombus flavifrons. The sequence continues at coordinate 8,935 of NW_027184799.1, read as the reverse complement.
GACGTATAACGTTATATAGTATTACCATATAACGTATAACGTTATATAGTAATACGTTATAACGTTATATAGTACCACCATATAACGTATAACGTTATATAGTATTACGTTATATCGTATAACGTTATATAGTATTACGTTATAACGTATAACGTTATATAGTATTACGTTATAACGTATAACGTTATATAGTATTACGTTATAACGTATAACGTTACATATTATTACGCTATAACGGATAACGTTACATAGTATTACGTTATAACGGATAACGTTATATAGTATTACGTTATAACGTTATATAGTATTACGTTATAACAAATAACGTTATATAGTATTACGTTATAACGTATAACATTATATGGTATTACGTTATAACGTATAACGTTATATAGTATTACGTTATAACGTATAACATTATATGGTATTACGTTATAACGTATAACGTTATATAGTATTACGTTATAACGTATAACCTTATATAGTATTTCGTTATAACGTATAACGTTATATAGTATTACCATATAACGTATAACGTTATATAGTATTACCATATAACGTATAACGTTATATAGTATCACCATGTAACGTATAACGTTATATAGTATCACCATGTAACGTATAACGTTATATAGTATCACCATGTAACGTATAACGTTATATAGTATTACCATATAACGTATAACGTTATATAGTATTACCATATAACGTATAACGTTATATAGTATTACCATATAACGTATAACGTTATATAGTATCACCATGTAACGTATAACGTTATATAGTATCACCATGTAACGTATAACGTTATATAGTATTACGTTATAACGTATAACGTTATATAGTATTACCATATAACGTATAACGTTATATAGTATTACCATATAACGTATAACGTTATATAGTATTACCATATAACGTATAACGTTATATAGTATCACCATGTAACGTATAACGTTATATAGTATCACCATGTAACGTATAACGTTATATAGTATTACGTTATAACGTATAACGTTATATAGTATTACCATATAACGTATAACGTTATATAGTATTACGTTATAACGTATAACGTTATATAGTATTACGTTATATCGTATAACGTTATATAGTATTACGTTATAACGTATAACGTTATATAGTATCACCATGTAACGTACAACGTTATATAGTATTACGTTATAACGTATAACGTTATATAGTATTACGTTATAACGTATAACGTTATATAGTATTACGTTATATCGTATAACGTTATATAGTATTACGTTATAACGTATAACGTTATATAGTATTACGATATAACGTATAACGTTATATAGTATTACTTTATAACGTATAACGTTATATAGTATTACGTTATAACGTATAACGTTATATAGTATTACGTTATGACGTATAACGTTATATAGTATTACCATATAACGTATAACGTTATATAGTAATACGTTATAACGTTATATAGTACCACCATATAACGTATAACGTTATGTAGTATTACGTTATATCGTATAACGTTATATAGTATTACGTTATAACGTATAACGTTATATAGTATTACGTTATAACGTATAACGTTATATAGTATTACGTTATAACGTATAACGTTATATAGTATTACGTTATAACGTATAACATTATATAGTATTACGTTATAACGTATAACATTATATAGTATTACGTTATAACGTATAACGTTATATAGTATCATCATGTAACGTATAACGTTATATAGTATCACCATGTAACGTATAACGTTATATAGTATCACCATGTAACGTATAACGTTATATAGTATTACGTTATAACGTATAACGTTATATAGTATGACGTTATAACGTATAACGTTATATAGTATCACCATGTACAGTATAACGTTATATAGTATTACCATATAACGTATAACGTTATATAGTATTACCATATAACGTATAACGTTATATAGTATTACGTTATAACGTATAACGTTATATAGTATTACGTTATAACGTATAACGTTATATAGTATTACGTTATAACGTATAACGTTATTTAGTATTACCATATAACGTATAACGTTATGTAGTATTACGTAATAACGTATAACGTTATTTAGTATTACCATATAACGTATAACGTTATGTAGTATTACGTTATAACGTATAACGTTATTTAGTATTACCATATAACGTATAACGTTATGTAGTATTACGTTATAACGTGTAACGTTATATAGTATTACGTTATAACGTATAACGTTATATAGTATTACGTTATAACGTATAACGTTATATAGTATTACGTTATAACGTATAACGTTATATAGTATTACCATATCACGTATAACGTTATATAGTATTACGGTATAACGTATAACGTTATATACTATTACGTTATAACGTTATATAGTATCACCATGTAACGAATAACGTTATATAGTATTACGTTATAACGTATAACGTATAACGTTATATAGTATTACGTTATAACGTATAACGTTATATAGTATTACGTTATAACGTATAACGTTATTTAGTATTACCATATAACGTATAACGTTATATAGTATTACGTTATAACGTTATATAGTATTACGTTATAACGTATAACGTTATATAGTATTACGTTATAACGTATAACATTATATGGTATTACGTTATAACGTATAACGTTATATAGTATTACGTTATAACGTATAACATTATATGGTATTACGTTATAACGTATAACGTTATATAGTATTACCTTATAACGTATAACGTTATATAGTATTACGTTATAACGTATAACGTTACATAGTATTACGCTATAACGGATAACGTTACATAGTATTACGTTATAACGGATAACGTTATATAGTATTACGTTATAACGTTATATAGTATTACGTTATAACAAATAACGTTATATAGTATTACGTTATAACGTATAACATTATATGGTATTACGTTATAACGTATAACGTTATATAGTATTACGTTATAACGTATAACATTATATGGTATTACGTTATAACGTATAATGTTATATAGTATTACGTTATAACGTATAACCTTATATAGTATTTCGTTATAACGTATAACGTTATATAGTATCACCATGTAACGTATAACGTTATATAGTATCACCATGTAACGTATAACGTTATATAGTATTACCATATAACGTATAACGTTATATAGTATTACCATATAACGTATAACGTTATATAGTATTACCATATAACGTATAACGTTATATAGTATCACCATGTAGCGTATAACGTTATATAGTATCACCATGTAACGTATAACGTTATATAGTATCACCATGTAACGTATAACGTTATATAGTATTACCATATAACGTATAACGTTATATAGTATTACCATATAACGTATAACGTTATATAGTATTACCATATAACGTATAACGTTATATAGTATCACCATGTAACGTATAACGTTATATAGTATCACCATGTAACGTATAACGTTATATAGTATTACGTTATAACGTATAACGTTATATAGTATTACCATATAACGTATAACGTTATATAGTATTACCATATAACGTATAACGTTATATAGTATTACCATATAACGTATAACGTTATATAGTATTACCATATAACGTATAACGTTATATAGTATTACGTTATAACGTATAACGTTATTTAGTATTACCATATAACGTATAACGTTATATAGTATTACGTTATAACGTATAACGTTATATAGTATTACGTTATAACGTATAACGTTATATAGTATTACGTTATAACGTATAACGTTATATAGTATTACGTTATAACGTTTAACGTTATATAGTATTACCATATCACGTATAAAGATATATAGTATTACGGTATAACGTATAACGTTATATACTATTACGTTATAACGTTATATAGTATCACCATGTAACGTATAACGTTATATAGTATTACGTTATAACGTATAACGTTATATAGTATTACGTTATAACGTATAACGTTATTTAGTATTACCATATAACGTATAACGTTATATAGTATTACCATATAACGTATAACGTTATATAGTATCACCATGTAGCGTATAACGTTATATAGTATCACCATGTAACGTATAACGTTATATAGTATCACCATGTAACGTATAACGTTATATAGTATCACCATGTAACGTATAACGTTATATAGTATTACGTTATAACGTATAACGTTATATAGTATGACGTTATAACGTATAACGTTATATAGTATCACCATGTACCGTATAACGTTATATAGTATTACCATATAACGTATAACGTTATATAGTATTACCATATAACGTATAACGTTATATAGTATTACGTTATAACGTATAACGTTATATAGTATTACGTTATAACGTATAACGTTATATAGTATTACGTTATAACGTATAACGTTATTTAGTATTACCATATAACGTATAACGTTATGTAGTATTACGTTACAACGTATAACGTTATTTAGTATTACCATATAACGTATAACGTTATGTAGTATTACGTTATAACGTATAACGTTATTTAGTATTACCATATAACGTATAACGTTATGTAGTATTACGTTATAACGTGTAACGTTATATAGTATTACGTTATAACGTATAACGTTATATAGTATTACGTTATAACGTATAACGTTATATAGTATTACGTTATAACGTATAACGTTATATAGTATTACCATATCACGTATAACGTTATATAGTATTACGGTATAACGTATAACGTTATATACTATTACGTTATAACGTTATATAGTATCACCATGTAACGAATAACGTTATATAGTATTACGTTATAACGTATAACGTATAACGTTATATAGTATTACGTTATAACGTATAACGTTATATAGTATTACGTTATAACGTATAACGTTATTTAGTATTACCATATAACGTATAGCGTTATATAGTATTACGTTATAACGTTATATAGTATTACGTTATAACGTATAACGTTATATAGTATTACGTTATAACGTATAACATTATATGGTATTACGTTATAACGTATAACGTTATATAGTATTACGTTATAACGTATAACATTATATGGTATTACGTTATAACGTATAACGTTATATAGTATTACCTTATAACGTATAACGTTATATAGTATTACGTTATAACGTATAACGTTACATAGTATTACGCTATAACGGATAACGTTACATAGTATTACGTTATAACGGATAACGTTATATAGTATTACGTTATAACGTTATATAGTATTACGTTATAACAAATAACGTTATATAGTATTACGTTATAACGTATAACATTATATGGTATTACGTTATAACGTATAACGTTATATAGTATTACGTTATAACGTATAACATTATATGGTATTACGTTATAACGTATAACGTTATATAGTATTACGTTATAACGTATAACCTTATATAGTATTTCGTTATAACGTATAACGTTATATAGTATTACCATATAACGTATAACGTTATATAGTATCACCATATAACGTATAACGTTATATAGTATCACCATGTAACGTATAACGTTATATAGTATCACCATGTAACGTATAACGTTATATAGTATCACCATGTAACGTATAACGTTATATTGTATCACCCTGTAACGTATAACGTTATATAGTATTACGTTATCATGTATAACGTTATATAGTATGACGTTATAACGTATAACGTTATATAGTATTACCATATAACGTATAACGTTATATAGTATTACCATATAACGTATAACGTTATATAGTATTACCATATAACGTATAACGTTATATAGTATTACCATATAACGTATAACGTTATATAGTATTACCATATAACGTATAACGTTATATAGTATTACGTTATAACGTATAACGTTATATAGTATTACGTTATAACGTATAACGTTATTTAGTATTACCATATAACGTATAACGTTATATAGTATTACCATATAACGTATGACGTTATATAGTATTACCATATAACGTATAACGTTATATAGTATGACGTTATAACGTATAACGTTATATAGTATCACCATATGACGTATAACGTTATATAGTATCACCATGTAACGTATAACGTTATATAGTATTACGTTATAACGTATAACGTTATATAGTATTACGTTATAACGTATAACGTTATATAGTATTACGTTATAACGTATAACGTTATATAGTATCACCATGTAACGTATAACGTTATATAGTATCACCATGTAACGTATAACGTTACATAGTATTACGTTATAACGTATAACGTTATATAGTATGACGTTATAACGTATAACGTTATATAGTATTACCATATAACGTATAACGTTATATAGTATTACCATATAACGTATAACGTTATATAGTATTACCATATAACGTATAACGTTATATAGTATTACCATATAACGTATAACGTTATATAGTATTACCATATAACGTATAACGTTATATAGTATTACGTTATAACGTATAACGTTATATAGTATTACGTTATAACGTATAACGTTATGTAGTATTACGTTATAACGTATAACGTTATATAGTATTACCATATAACGTATAACGTTATATAGTATTACCATATAACGTATAACGTTATATAGTATTACGTTATAACGTATAACGTTATATAGTATCACCATGTAACGTATAACGTTATATAGTATCACCATGTAACGTATAACGTTATATAGTATCACCATGTAACGTATAACGTTATATAGTATTACGTTATAACGTATAACGTTATATAGTATGACGTTATAACGTATAACGTTATATAGTATTACCATATAACGTATAACGTTATATAGTATTACCATATAACGTATAACGTTATATAGTATTACGTTATAACGTATAACGTTATATAGTATTACGTTATAAAGTATAACGTTATATAGTATTACGTTATGACGTATAACGTTATATAGTATTACCATATAACGTATAACGTTATATAGTAATACGTTATAACGTTATATAGTATCACCATATAACGTATAACGTTATATAGTATTACGTTATATCGTATAACGTTATATAGTATTACGTTATAACGTATAACGTTATATAGTATTACGTTATAACGTATAACGTTATATAGTATTACGTTATAACGTATAACGTTATATAGTATTACGTTATAACGTATAACATTATATAGTATTACGTTATAACGTATAACATTATATAGTATTACGTTATAACGTATAACGTTATATAGTATCACCATGTAACGTATAACGTTATATAGTATCACCATGTAACGTATAACGTTATATAGTATCACCATGTAACGTATAACGTTATATAGTATCACCATGTAACGTATAACGTTATATAGTATTTCGTTATAACGTATAACGTTATATAGTATTACCATATAACGTATAACGTTATATAGTATTACCATATAACGTATAACGTTATATAGTATCACCATGTAACGTATAACGTTATATAGTATCACCATGTAACGTATAACGTTATATAGTATTACGTTATAACGTATAACTTTATATAGTATTACGTTATAACGTATAACGTTATATAGTATTACCATATAACGTATAACGTTATATAGTATTACGTTATAACGTATAACGTTATATACTATTACGTTATAACGTATAACGTTATATAGTATCACCATGTAACGTATAACGTTATATAGTATCACCATGTAACGTATAACGTTATATAGTATTACGTTATAACGTATAACGTTATATAGTATTACGTTATAACGTATAACGTTATATAGTATTACGTTATAACGTATAACGTTATTTAGTATTACCATATAACGTATAACGTTATATAGTATTACCATATAACGTATAACGTTATATAGTATTACCATATAACGTATAACGTTATATAGTATTACCATATAACGTATAACGTTATATAGTATTACGTTATAACGTATAACGTTATATAGTATTACGTTATAACGTATAACGTTATATAGTATTACGTTATAACGTATAACGTTATTTAGTATTACCATATAACGTATAACGTTATATAGTATTACCATATAACGTATGACGTTATATAGTATTACCATATAACGTATAACGTTATATAGTATGACGTTATAACGTATAACGTTATATAGTATCACCATATGACGTATAACGTTATATAGTATCACCATGTAACGTATAACGTTATATAGTATTACGTTATAACGTATAACGTTATATAGTATTACGTTATAACGTATAACGTTATATAGTATCACCATGTAACGTATAACGTTATATAGTATCACCATGTAACGTATAACGTTACATAGTATTACGTTATAACGTATAACGTTATATAGTATGACGTTATAACGTATAACGTTATATAGTATTACCATATAACGTATAACGTTATATAGTATTACCATATAACGTATAACGTTATATAGTATTACCATATAACGTATAATGTTATATAGTATTACCATATAACGTATAACGTTATATAGTATTACGTTATAACGTATAACGTTATATAGTATTACGTTATAACGTATAACGTTATGTAGTATTACGTTATAACGTATAACGTTATATAGTATTACGTTATAACGTATAACGTTATATAGTATTACGTTATAACGTATAACGTTATATAGTATCACCATGTAACGTATAACGTTATATAGTATCACCATGTAACGTATAACGTTATATAGTATCACCATGTAACGTATAACGTTATATAGTATCACCATGTAACGTATAACGTTATATAGTATTACGTTATAACGTATAACGTTATATAGTATGACGTTATAACGTATAACGTTATATAGTATTACCATATAACGTATAACGTTACATAGTATTACCATATAACGTATAACGTTATATAGTATTACGTTATAACGTATAACGTTATATAGTATTACGTTATAACGTATAACGTTATATAGTATTACGTTATGACGTATAACGTTATATAGTATTACGTT